>NW_027141801.1:300000-587372 GCF_036365525.1 Heterodontus francisci
TCCCCTGATTGTTTGATGCACACGGGACATGTTACCAGGTGAACAGTAGAAGTGCGGAGAGTATGATCCCCTGATTGTTTAATGCACACGGGACATGTTACCAGGTGAACAGTATAAGTGAGGAGAGTGTGTTCCCCTGAGGGTTTAATATACATGGGACATGTTACCAGGTGAACTCAATAAGTGAGGAGAGTGTGTTCCCCAGTATGTTTAATACACAGGGGACATGTTACCAGGTGAACAGTATAAGTGAGGAGAGTGTGTTCCCCTGATTGTTTAATACACACGGGACATGTTACCAGGTGAACAGTATAAGTGAGGAGAGTGTGTTCCCCTGATTGTATAATACACACGGGACATGTTACCAGGTGAACAGTATAAGTGAGGAGAGTGTGTTCCCATGATTGTTTAATACACACAGGTCATTTTACCAGGTGAACAGTATAAGTGAGGAGAGTGTGTTCCCCTGATTGTTTAATACACACGGGACATGTTACCAGGTGAACAGTATAAGTGAGGAGAGTGTGTTCCCCTGATTGTTTAATACACACAGGACATGTCACCAGGTGAACAGTATAAGTGAGGAGAGTGTGTTCCCCTGATGGTTTAATATACATGGGACATGTTACCAGGTGAACAGTATAAATGAGGAGAGAGTGTTCCCCTGATGGTTTAATATACACGGGACATGTTACCAGGTGAACAGTATAAGTGAGGAGAGTGTGTTCCCCTGAATGTTTAATATACATGGGACATGTTACCAGTTGAACAGTATAAGTGAAGAGAGTGTGTTCCCCTGATTGTTTAATACACACGGGACATGTTACCAGGTGAACAGTGTAAGTGAGGAGAGTGTGTTCCCCTGATGGTTTAATACGCACGGGACATGTTACCAGGTGAACAGGAGAGGTGATGAGAGTGTGTTCCCCTGATGGTTTAATACACACGGGGCATGTTACCAGGTGAACAGTGTAACTGAGGAGAGTGTGTTCCCCTGATGGTTTAATACGCACGGGACATGTTACCAGGTGAACAGTATAAGTGAGGAGAGTGTTTTCCCCTGATTGTTTAATACACACGGGACATGTTACCAGGTGAACAGCATAAGTGAGGAGAGTGTGTTCCCCTGATTGTTTAATACACACGGGACATGTTACCTGGTGAACAGTATAATTGAGGAGAGTGTGTTCCCCTGAGGGTTTAATATACATGGGACATGTTACCAGGTGAACTCAATAAGTGAGGAGAGTGTGCTCCCCAGTATGTTTAATACACACGGGACATGTTACCAGGTGAACAGTATAAGTGAGGAGAGTGTGTTCCCCTGATTGTTTAATACACACGGGACATGTTACCAGGTGAACAGTATAAGGGAGGAGAGTGTGTTCCCCTGATGGTTTAATACACACGGGACATGTTACCAGGTGAACAGTATAAGTGAGGAGAGTGTGTTCCCCTGATTGTTTAATACACACGGGACATGTTACCTGGTGAACAGTATAATTGAGGGGAGTGTATTCCCCTGAGGGTTTAATACACATGGGACATGTCACCAGGTGAACTCTATAAGTGACGAGAGTGTGTTCCCCTGATTGTTTAATACACACAGGACATGTTACCAGTTGAACAGTATAAGTGAGGAGAGTGTGTTCCCCTGATGGTTTAATATACATGGGACATGTTACCAGGTGAACAGTATAAGTGAGGAGAGTGTTTTCCCCTGATGATTTTATATACACGGGACATGTCACTAGGTGAAAAGTATAAGTGAGGAGAGTGTGTTCCCCTGATGGTTTAACATACACGGGACATGTCACCAGTTGAACTGTGTAAGTGAGGAGAGTGTGTTCCCCAGATGGTTTAATATACATGGGACATGTTACCAGGTGAACAGTATAAGTGAGGAGAATGTGTTCCCCTGATGGTTTAATATACACGGGACATGTTACCAGGTGAACAGTATAAGTGAGGAGAGTGTGTTCCCCTGATGGTTTAATACACACGGGACATGTTACCAGGTGAACAGTATAAGTGAGGAGAGTGTGTTCCCCTGATGGTTTAATACACACGGGACATGTTACCAGAAGATTTCTTTAAGTGAGGAGAGTGTGTTCCCCTGATGGTTTAATATACACAGGACATGTTACCAGGTGAACAGTATAAGTGAGGAGAGTGTGTTCCCCTGATGGTTTAACATACACGGGACATGTTACCAGGTGAACAGTATAAGTGAGCAGAGTGTGTTCCCCTGATTGTTTAATGCACATGGGACATTTTACCAGGTGAACAGTATAAGTGAGGAGAATGTGTTCCCCTGATGGTTTAATATACACGGGACATGTTACCAGGTGAACAGTATAAGTGAGGAGAGTGTGTTCCCCTGATGGTTTAATACACACGGGACATGTTACCAGGTGAACAGTATAAGTGAGGAGAGTGTGTTCCCCTGAATGTTCAATATACATGGGACATGTTACCAGGTGAACAGTATAAGTGAAGAGAGTGTGTTCCCCTGATGGTTTAATATTCACGGGACATGTTACCAGGTGAACAGTATAAGTGAGGAGAGTGTGTTCCCCTGATGGTTTAATATACACGGGACATGTTACCAGGTGAACAGTTTGAGTGAGTAGAGTGAGTTCCCCTGATTGTTTAATACACACAGGACTTGTTACCAGGTGAACAGTATAAGTGAGGAGAGTGTGTTCCCCTGAATGTTTAATAGACATGGGACATGTTACCAGGTGAACAGTATAAGTGAAGAGAGTGTGTTCCCCTGATTGTTTAATACACACGGGACATGTTACCAGGTGAACAGTGTAAGTGAGGAGAGTGTGTTCCCCTGATGGTTTAATACGCACGGGACATGTTACCAGGTGAACAGTATAGGTGAGGAGAGTGTGTTCCCCTGATGGTTTAATACGCACGGGACATGTTACCAGGTGAACAGTATAAGTGAGGAGAGTGTGTTCCCCTGATTGTTTAATACACACGGGACATGTTACCAGGTGAACAGTATAAGTGAGGAGAGTGTGTTCCCCTGAGGGTTTAATATACATGGGACATGTTCCCAGGTGAACTCAATAAGTGAGGAGAGTGTGTTCCCCAGTATGTTTAATACACACGGGACATGTTACCAGGTGAACAGTATAAGTGAGGAGAGAGTGTTCCCCTGATGGTTTAATATACACGGGACATGTAACCAGGTGAACAGTATAAGTGAGGAGAGTGTGTTCCCCTGAATGTTTAATATACATGGGACACGTTAGCAGGTGAACAGTTTGAGTGAGGAGAGTGTGTTCCCCTGATTGTTTAATACACACAGGACATGTTACCAGGTGAACAGTATAAGTGAGGAGAGTGTGTTCCCCTGAATGTTTAATATACATGGGACATGTTACCAGGTGAACAGTGTAAGTGAGGAGAGTGTGTTCCCCTGATGGTTTAATACGCACGGGACATGTTACCAGGTGAACAGGAGAGGTGATGAGAGTGTGTTCCCCTGATGGTTTAATACACACGGGGCATGTTACCAGGTGAACAGTGTAACTGAGGAGAGTGTGTTCCCCTGATGGTTTAATACGCACGGGACATGTTACCAGGTGAACAGTATAAGTGAGGAGAGTGTTTTCCCCTGATTGTTTAATACACACGGGACATGTTACCAGGTGAACAGTATAAGTGAGGAGAGTGTGTTCCCCTGATTGTTTAATACACACGGGACATGTTACCTGGTGAACAGTATAATTGAGGAGAGTGTCTTCCCCTGAGGGTTTAATATACATGAGACATGTTACCAGGTGAACTCAATAAGTGAGGAGAGTGTGCTCCCCAGTATGTTTAATAAACACGGGACATGTTACCAGGTGAACAGTATAAGTGAGGAGAGTGTGTTCCCCTGATTGTTTAATACACACGGGACATGTTACCAGGTGAACAGTATAAGGGAGGAGAGTGTGTTCCCCTGATTGTTTAATACACACGGGACATGTCACCAGGTGAACAGTATAAGTGAGGAGAGTGTGTTCCCCTGATTGTTTAATACACACGGGACATGTTACCTGGTGAACAGTATAATTGAGGGGAGTGTATTCCCCTGAGGGTTTAATACACATGGGACATGTCACCAGGTGAACTCTATAAGTGACGAGAGTGTGTTCCCCTGATTGTTTAATACACACAGGACATGTTACCAGTTGAACAGTATAAGTGAGGAGAGTGTGTTCCCCTGATGGTTTAATATACATGGGACATGTTACCAGGTGAACAGTATAAGTGAGGAGAGTGTTTTCCCCTGATGATTTTATATACACGGGACATGACACCAGTTGAACTGTGTAAGTGAGGAGAGTGTGTTCCCCTGATTGTTTAATACACACAGGACATGTTACCAGGTGAACAGTATAAGTGAGGAGAGTGTGTTCCCCTGATGGTTTAATACACACGGGACATGTTACCAGATGATTTCTTTAAGTGAGGAGAGTGTGTTCCCCTGATGGTTTAATATACACAGGACATGTTACCAGGTGAACAGTATAAGTGAGGAGAGTGTGTTCCCCTGATGGTTTAACATACACGGGACATGTTACCAGGTGAACAGTATAAGTGAGCAGAGTGTGTTCCCCTGATTGTTTAATGCACATGGGACATTTTACCAGGTGAACAGTATAAGTGAGGAGAGTGTGTTCCCCTGATGGTTTAATATACACGGGACATGTTACCAGGTGAACAGTATAAGTGAGGAGAGTGTGTTCCCCTGATGGTTTAATACACACGGGACATGTTACCAGGTGAACAGTATAAGTGAGGAGAGTGTGTTCCCCTGAATGTTCAATATACATGGGACATGTTACCCGGTGAACAGTATAAGTGAAGAGAGTGTGTTCCCCTGATGGTTTAATATACACGGGACATGTTACCAGGTGAACAGTATAAGTGAGGAGAGTGTGTTCCCCTGATGGTTTAATACACACGGGACATGTTACCAGGTGAACAGTATAAGTGAGGAGAGTGTGTTCCCCTGAATGTTCAATCTACACGGGACATGTTACCAGGTGAACAGTTTGAGTGAGGAGAGTGAGTTCCCCTGATTGTTTAATACACACAGGACATGTTACCAGGTGAACAGTATAAGTGAGGAGAGTGTGTTCCCCTGAATGTTTAATAGACATGGGACATGTTACCAGGTGAACAGTATAAGTGAAGAGAGTGTGTTCCCCTGATTGTTTAATACACACGGGACATGTTACCAGGTGAACAGTATAAGTGAGGAGAGTGTGTTCCCCTGATGGTTTAATACGCACGGGACATGTTACCAGGTGAACAGTATAGGTGAGGAGAGTGTGTTCCCCTGATTGTTTAATACACACGGGACATGTTACCAGGTGAACAGTGTAAGTGAGGAGAGTGTGTTCCCCTGATGGTTTAATACGCACGGGACATGTTACCAGGTGAACAGTATAGGTGAGGAGAGTGTGTTCCCCTGATGGTTTAATACGCACGGGACATGTTACCAGGTGAACAGTATAAGTGAGGAGAGTGTGTTCCCCTGATTGTTTAATACACACGGGACATGTTACCAGGTGAACAGTATAAGTGAGGAGAGTGTGTTCCCCTGATTGTTTAATACACACGGGACATGTTACCTGGTGAACAGTATAATTGAGGAGAGTGTGTTCCCCTGAGGGTTTAATATACATGGGACATGTTCCCAGGTGAACTCAATAAGTGAGGAGAGTGTGTTCCCCAGTATGTTTAATACACACGGGACATGTTACCAGGTGAACAGTATAAGTCAGGAGAGTGTGTTCCCCTGATTGTTTAATACACACGGGACATGTTACCAGGTGAACAGTATAAGTGAGGAGAGTGTGTTCCCCTGATTGTTTAATACACACGGGACATGTTACCAGGTGAACAGCGTAAGTGAGGAGAGTGTGTTCCCCTGATGGTTTAATATACATGGGACATGTTACCAGGTGAACAGTATAAGTGAGGAGAGTGTGTTCCCCTGATTGTTTAATATACACGGCACATGTTACCAGGTGAACAGTGTAAGTGAGGAGAGTGTGTTCCCCTGATTGTTTAATACTCACAGGACATGTCACCAGGTGAACTACATAAGTGAGGAGAGTGTGTTCCCCTGATGATTTTATATACACGGGACATGTCACTAGGTGAAAAGTATAAGTGAGGAGAGTGTGTTCCCCTGATGGTTTAACATACACGGGACATGTCACCAGTTGAACAGTGTAAGTGAGGAGAGTGAGTTCCCCTGTTGGTTTAATATACATGGGACATGTTACCAGATGAACAGTATAAGTGAGGAGAGTTTGTTCCCCTGATGGTTTAATACAGACGGGACATGTTACCAGATGATTTCTGTAAGTGAGGAGAGTGTGTTCCCCTGATGGTTTAATATACACAGGACATGTTACCAGGTGAACAGTGTAAGTGAGGAGAGTGTGTTCCCCTGATGGATTAACATACACGGGACATGTTACCAGGTGAACAGTATAAGTGAGCAGAGTGTGTTCCCCTGATTGTTTAATGCATATGGGACATTTTACCAGGTGCACAGTATAAGTGAGGAGAGTGTGTTCCCATGATGGTTTAATATAGACAGGACATGTTACCAGGTGAACTGTCTAATATTCACGGGACATGTTAGCACGTGAACAGTATAAGTGAGGAGAGTGTGTTCCCATGATGGTTTAATGCACACGGGACATGTCACCAGGTGAACAGTATAAGTGAGGAGAGCGTGTTCCCCTGATGGTTTAATACACACGGGATATGTTACCAGGTGAACAGTATAAGTGAGGAGAGTGTGTTCCCCTGTATGTTTAATACACACGGGACATGTTACGAGGTGAAAAGTATAAGTGTGGAGATTGTGTTCCCCTGATGGTTTAATATAAACGGGACATGTTACCAGGTGAACAGTATAAGTGAGGAGAGTGTGTTCCACTGATGGTTTAATATAAATGGGACATGTTACCAGGTGAACAGTATAAGTGAGGTGAGTGTTTTCCCCTGATGGTTTAATACACACGGGACATGTTACCAGGTGAACAGTATAAGTCAGGAGAGTGTGTTCCCCAGATGGTTTAATACACACGGGACATGTTACCAGGTCAACAGGATAATTGAAGATAGTGTGTTCCCCTGATGGTTTCATACACACGGGACATGTTACCAGGTGAACAGTATAAGTGGGGACAGTGTGTTCCCCTGATTGATTAATATACACGGGACATGTCACCAGGTGAACAGTGTAAATGAGGAGAGTGTGTTCCCCTGATGGTTTAAATCTGACGGGACATGTTACCAGGTGAACAGTATAAGTGAGGAGAGTGTGTTCCCCTGATGGTTTAATACACACGGGACATGTTACCAGGTGAACTGTATAAGTGAGGAGAGTGTGTTCCCCTGATTGTTTAAATCTGACGGGACATGTTACCAGGTGAACAGTATAAGTGAGGAGAGTGTGTTCCCCTGATGGTTTAATACACACGGGACATGTTACCAGGTGAACTGTATAAGTGAGGAGAGTGTGTTCCCCTGATGGTTTAATACACATGGGACATGTTACCAGGTGAACAGTATAAGTGAGGAGAGTGTGTTCCCCTGATAGTTTAATACACACAGGACATGTTACCAGGTGAACAGTATAAGTGAGGAGAGTGTGTTCCCCTCATTGTTTAATACACACAGGACATGTTACCAGGTGAACAGTATAAGTGAGGAGAGTGTGTTCCTCTGATGGTTTAATACACACGGGACATGTTACCAGGTGAACAGTATAAGTGAGGAGAGTGTGTTCCCCTGATGGTTTAATACACACGGGACATGTTACCAGGTGAACAGTATAAGTGAGGAGAGTGTGTTCCCCTGATGGTTTAATACACACGGGACATGTTAGCAGGTGAACAGTATAAGTGAGGAGAGTGTGTTCCTCTGATGGTTTAATATACACGGGACATGTTACCAGGTGAACAGTATAAGTGAGGAGAGTGTGTTCCCCTGATTGTTTAATATACACGGCACATGTTACCAGGTGAACAGTGTAAGTGAGGAGAGTGTGTTCCCCTGATTGTTTAATACGGGACATGTCTCAAGGTGAACAGTATCAGTGAGGAGAGTCTGTTACCCTGATTCTTTAATGCACATTTGACATGTTACCAGTTGAACAGTAGAAGTGAGGAGAGTGTGTTCCCCTGATGGTTTAATATACACAGGACATGTTACCAGGTGAACAGTATAAGTGAGGAGAGTATGTTCCTCTGATGGTTTAATACACACGGGACATGGAACCAGGTGAACAGTATAAGTGAGGAGAGTGTGTTCCCCTGATGCTTTAATACACACAGGACATGTTACCAGGTGAACAGTATAAGTGAGGAGAGTGTGTTCCCGTGATTGTTTAATGCACAGTTGACATTTTACCAGGTGAAAAGTATAAGTGAGGAGAGTGTGTTCCCCTGATTGTTTAATACACACGGGACATGTCATCAGGTGAACAGTATAAGTCAGGAGAGTGTGTTCCCCTGATTGTTTAATACACACGGGACATGTTACCAGGTGAACAGTATAAGTGAGGAGAGTGTGTTCCCCTGATTGTTTAATACACACGGGACATGTTACCAGGTGAACAGCGTAAGTGAGGAGAGTGTGTTCCCCTGATGGTTTAATATACATGGGACATGTTACCAAATGATTTCTGTAAGTGAGGAGAGTGTGTTCCCCTGATTGTTTAATACGCACGGGACATGTTACCAGGAGAAAAGTCTAAGTGAGGAGAGTGCTTTCCCCTGATGGTTTAATATTCACGGGACATTTCATCAAGTGAACAGTATAAGTGAGGAGAGAGTGTTCCACTGATGGTTTAATACTGACGGGACATGTTACCAGATGAACAGTATAAGTGAGGAGAGTGTGTTCCCCTGATGGTTTAATACGCACGGGACATGTTACCAGGAGAAAAGTCTAAGTGAGGAGAGTGCTTTCCCCTGATGGTTTAATATTCACGGGACATGTTTCCAAGTGAACAGTGTAAGTGAGGAGAGTGTGTTCCCCTGATGGTTTAATATTCACGGGACATGTTACCAGGTGAACTGTATAAGTGAGGAGAGTGTGTTCCCCTGATGGTTTAATACTGACGGGACATGTTACCAGATGAACAGTGTAAGTGAGGAGAGTGTGTTCCCCTGATGGTTTAATACACACAGGATATGTTAGCAGCTGAACAGTATAAGTGAGGAGAGAGTGTTCCCCTGATGGTTTAATATGCACGGGACATGTCACCAGGTGAACAGGATAAGTGAGTAGAATGTGTTCCCCTGATGGTTTAATATTCACTGGACATGTTACCAGATGAACAGTATAAGTGAGGAGAGTGTGTTCCCCTGATGCTTTAATATGCACGGGACATGTTACCAGGTGAACAGTATAAGTGAGGAGAATGTGTTCCCTTGATGGTTTAATATTCACTGGACATGTTACCAGATGAACAGTATAAATGAGGAGAGTGTGTTCCCCTGATTGTTTAATACATACAGGACATGTTACCAGGTGAACAGTATAAGTGAGGAGAATGTGTTCCCCTGATGGTTTAATATTCACTGGACATGTTACCAGGTGAACAGTATAAGTGAGGAGAGTGTGTTCCCTTGTTGGTTTAATATTCACTGGACATGTTACCAGGTGAACAGTATAAGTGAGGAGAATGTGTTCCCCTGATGGTTTAATATTCACTGGACATGTTACCAGCTGAACAGTATAAGTGAGGAGAGTGTGTTCCCCTGATGGTTTAATATGCACGGGACATGTTACCAGATGAACAGTATAAGTGATGAGAGTGTGTTCCTTTGATGGTTTAATATTCACTGGACATGTTACCAGATGAACAGTATAAGTGAGGAGAATGTGTTCCCCTGATGGTTTAATATTCACTGGACATGTTACCAGGTGAACAGTATAAGTGAGGAGAGTGTGTTCCCCTGATAGTTTAATATGCACGGGACATGTTACCAGATGAACAGTATAAGTGATGAGAGTGTGTTCCCCTGATGGCTTAATATTCACTGGACATGTTACCAGATGAACAGTATAAGTGAGGAGAATGTGTTCCCTTGATGGTTTAATATTCACTGGACATGTTACCAGATGAACAGTATAAATGAGGAGAGTGTGTTCCCCTGATTGTTTAATACATACAGGACATGTTACCAGGTGAACAGTATAAGTGAGGAGAATGTGTTCCCCTGATGGTTTAATATTCACTGGACATGTTACCAGGTGAACAGTATAAGTGAGGAGAGTGTGTTCCCTTGTTGGTTTAATATTCACTGGACATGTTACCAGGTGAACAGTATAAGTGAGGAGAATGTGTTCCCCTGATGGTTTAATATTCACTGGACATGTTACCAGGTGAACAGTATAAGTGAGGAGAGTGTGTTCCCCTGATGGTTTAATATGCACGGGACATGTTACCAGATGAACAGTATAAGTGATGAGAGTGTGTTCCTTTGATGGTTTAATATTCGCTGGACATGTTACCAGATGAACAGTATAAGTGAGGAGAATGTGTTCCCCTGATGGTTTAATATTCACTGGACATGTTACCAGGTGAACAGTATAAGTGAGGAGAGTGTGTTCCCCTGATAGTTTAATATGCACGGGACATGTTACCAGATGAACAGTATAAGTGATGAGAGTGTGTTCCCCTGATGGTTTAATATTCACTGGACATGTTACCAGATGAACAGTATAAGTGAGGAGAATGTGTTCCCCTGATGGTTTAATATTCACTGGACATGTTACCAGGTGAACAGTATAAGTGAGGAGAGTGTGTTCCCCTGATGGTTTAATATTCACTGGACATGTTACCAGATGAACAGTATAAGTGAGGAGAGTGAGTTCCCCTGATGGTTTAATATACACAGGACATGTTACCAGGTGAACAGTATAAGTGAGGAGAGTGTGATCCCCTGATTGTTTAATACACACGGGACATGTCACCAGGTGAACAGTATAAGTGAGGAGAGTCTGTTCCCCTGATTCTTTAATACACACGGGACATTTCACCAGGTGAACAGTGTAAGTGAGGAGAGTGTGTTCCCCTGATTGTTCAATACACACGGGACATGTTACCAGGTGAACAGTATAAGTGAGGAGAGTGTGTTCCCCTGATGGTTTAATGCACACGGGACATGTTACCAGGTGAACAGTATAAGTGAGGAGAGTGTGTTCCCCTGATGGTTTCATATACACGGGACATGTTACCAGGAGAACAGTATAAGTGAGGGGAGTGCTTTCCCCTGATGGTTTAATATTCACGGGACATGTTACCAGGTGAACAGTATAAGTAAGGAGAGTGTGTTCCCCTGATGGTTTAATATACACAGGACATGTCACCAGGTGAACAGTATAAGTGAGGAGAGTGTGTTCCCCTGATTGTTTAATACACACGGGACATGTCACCAGGTGAACAGTATAAGTGAGGAGAGTCTGTTCCCCTGATTCTTTAGTACACACGGGACATTTCACCAGGTGAACAGTGTAAGTGAGGAGAGTGTGTTCCCCTGATTGTTCAATACACACGGGACATGTTACCAGGTGAACAGTATAAGTGAGGAGAGTGTGTTCCCCTGATGGTTTAATATACACAGGACATGTTACCAGGTGAACAGTATAAGTGAGGAGAGTGTATTCCCCTGATTGTTTAATACAAACAGGACATGTTACCAGGTGAACAGTATAAGTGAGGAGAATGTGTTCCCCTGATGGTTTAATATACACTGGACATATTATCTGGTGAACAGTATAAGTGAGGAGAGTGTGTTCCCCTGATTGTTTAATACTCACGGGACATGTTACCAGGTGAACAGTATAAGTAAGGAGAGTGTGTTCCCCTGTTGGTTTAATATACACAGGACATGTTACCAGGTGAACAGTATAAGTGAGGAGAGTGTATTCCCCTGATTGTTTAATACAAACAGGACATGTTACCAGGTGAACAGTATAAGTGAGGAGAATGTGTTCCCCTGATGGTTTAATATACACTGGACATATTATCTGGTGAACAGTATAAGTGAGGAGAGTGTGTTCCCCTGATTGTTTAATACTCACGGGACATGTTACCAGGTGAACAGTATAAGTGAGGAGAGTGTGTTCCCCTGATGGTTTAATATACACTGGACATGTTACCAGGTGAACTGTATAAGTGAGGAGAGTGTGTTCCCCTGATTGTTTAATACACACGGGACATGTCATCGGGTGAACAGTATAAGTGAGGAGAGTGTGTTCCACTGATTGTTTAATACACACGGAGACATGTCACCAGGTGAACAGTAGAAGTGAGCAGAATGTTTTCCCCTGATGGTTAAATATGCAAAGGACATGTTACCAGGTGAACAGGATAAGTGAGGAGATTGTGTTCTCCTGATGGTTTAATACTGACGGGACATGTTACCAGATGAACAGTATAAGTGAGGAGAGTGTGTTCCTCTGATGGTTTCATGCACACAGGACATGTTACCAGGTGAACAGTTTAAGTGAGGAGAGTGTGTTCCCCTGATGGTTTAATATACACGGGACATGTAACCAGGTGAACAGTATCAGCGAGGAGAGTGTGTTCCCCTGATGGTTTAATATACACGGGACATGTTACCAGGTGAACAGTATAAGTGAGGAGAGTGAGTTCCCCTGATGGTTTAATATACACAGGACATGTTACCAGGTGAACAGTATAAGTGAGGAGAGTGTGATCCCCTGATTGTTTAATAAACACGGGACATGTCACCAGGTGAACAGTATAAGTGAGGAGAGTGTGATCCCCTGATTGTTTAATACACACGGGACATGTCACAAGGTGAACAGTATAAGTGAGGAAAGTCTGTTCCCCTGATTCTTTAATACACACGGGACATTTCACCAGGTGAACAGTGTAAGTGAGGAGAGTGTGTTCCCCTGATTGTTCAATACACACGGGACATGTTACCAGGTGAACAGTATAAGTGAGGAGAGTGTGTTCCCCTGATGGTTTAATGCACACGGGACATGTTACCAGGTGAACAGTATAAGTGAGGAGAGTGTGTTCCCCTGATGGTTTCATATACACGGGACATGTTACCAGGAGAACAGTATAAGTGAGGAGAGTGTGTTCCCCTGATGGTTTAATATTCACGGGACATGTTACCAGGTGAACAGTATAAGTAAGGAGAGTGTGTTCCCCTGATGGTTTAATATACACAGGACATGTCACCAGGTGAACAGTATAAGTGAGGAGAGTGTGTTCCCCTGATTGTTTAATACACACGGGACATGTCACCAGGTGAACAGTATAATTGAGGAGAGTGTGATCCCCTGATTGTTTAATACACACGGGACATGTTACCAGGTGAACAGTATAAGTGAGGAGAGTCTGTTCCCCTGATTGTTTAATACTGACGGGACATGTCACCAGGTGAACAGTATAAGTGAGGAGAGTCTGTTCCCCTGATTCTTTAGTACACACGGGACTTTTCACCAGGTGAACAGCGTAAGTGAGGAGAGTGTGTTCCCCTGATGGTTTAATATACACAGGACATGTTACCAGGTGAACAGTATAATTGAGGAGAGTGTGATCCCCTGATTGTTTAATACAAACAGGACATGTTACCAGGTGAACAGTATAAGTGAGGAAAATGTGTTCCCCTGATGGTTTAATATACACTGGACATATTATCTGGTGAACAGTATAAGTGAGGAGAGTGTGTTCCCCTGATTGTTTAATACTCACGGGACATGTTACCAGGTGAACAGTATAAGTGAGGAGAGTGTGTTCCCCTGATGGTTTAACACGCACGGGACATGTTACCAGGTGAACAGTATAATTGACGAGAGTGTGTTCCCCTGATTGTTAAATACTGACGGGACATGTTACCAGGTGAACAGTATAAGTGAGGAGAGTGTGTTCCCCTGATTGTTTAATATACACTGGACATGTTACCAGGTGAACTGTATAAGTGAGGAGAGTGTGTTCCCCTGATTGTTTAATACACACGGGACATGTCATCGGGTGAACAGTATAAGTGAGGAGAGTGTGTTCCACTGATTGTTTAATACACACGGAGACATGTCACCAGGTGAACAGTATAAGTGAGCAGAATGTTTTCCCCTGATGGTTCAATATGCAAAGGACATGTTACCAGGTGAACAGTATAAGTGAGGAGATTGTGTTCTCCTGATGGTTTAATACTGACGCGACATGTTACCAGATGAACAGTATAAGTGAGGAGAGTGTGTTCCTCTGATGGTTTCATGCACACAGGACATGTTACCAGGTGAACAGTTTAAGTGAGGAGAGTGTGTTCCCCTGATGGTTTAATATACACGGGACATGTAACCAGGTGAACAGTATCAGCGAGGAGAGTGTGTTCCCCTGATGGTTTAATATACACGGGACATGTTACCAGGTGAACAGTATAGGTGAGGAGAGTGAGTTCCCCTGATGGTTTAATATACACAGGACATGTTACCAGGTGAACAGTATAGGTGAGGAGAGTGAGTTCCCCTGATGGTTTAATATACACAGGACATGTTGCCAGGTGAACAGTATAAGTGAGGAGAGTGTGATCCCCTGATTGTTTAATACACACGGGACATGTCACAAGGTGAACAGTATAAGTGAGGAAAGTCTGTTCCCCTGATTCTTTAATACACACGGGACATTTCACCTGGTGAACAGTGTAAGTGAGGAGAGTGTGTTCCCCTGATTGTTCAATACACACGGGACATGTTACCAGGTGAACAGTATAAGTGAGGAGAGTGTGTTCCCCTGATGGTTTAATGCACACGGGACATGTTACCAGGTGAACAGTATAAGTGAGGAGAGTGTGTTCCCCTGATGGTTTCATATACACGGGACATGTTACCAGGAGAACAGTATAAGTGAGGGGAGTGCTTTCCCCTGATGGTTTAATATTCACGGGACATGTTACCAGGTGAACAGTATAAGTAAGGAGAGTGTGTTCCCCTGATGGTTTAATATACACAGGACATGTTACCAGGTGAACAGTATAAGTGAGGAGAGTGTGTTCCCCTGATTGTTTAATACACACGGGACATGTCACAAGGTGAACAGTATAAGTGAGGAAAGTCTGTTCCCCTGATTCTTTAATACACACGGGACATTTCACCAGGTGAACAGTGTAAGTGAGTAGAGTGTGTTCCCCTGATTGTTCAATACACACGGGACATGTTACCAGGTGAACAGTATAAGTGAGGAGAGTGTGATCCCCTGATTGTTTAATACACACGGGACATTTCACCAGGTGAACAGTGTAAGTGAGGAGAGTGTGTTCCCCTGATTGTTCAATACACACGGGACATGTTACCAGGTGAACAGTATAAGTGAGGAGAGTGTGTTCCCCTGATTGTTCAATACACACGGGACATGTTACCAGGTGAACAGTATAAGTGAGGAGAGTGTGTTCCCCTGATTGTTTAATACACACGGGACATGTCACAAGGTGAACACTATAAGTGAGGAAAGTCTGTTCCCCTGATTCTTTAATACACACGGGACATTTCACCAGGTGAACAGTATAATTGAGGAGAGTGTGTTCCCCTGATGGTTTCATATACACGGGACATGTTACCAGGAGAACAGTATAAGTGAGGAGAGTGTGTTCCCCTGATTGTTTAATACACACGGGACATGTCACCAGGTGAACAGTATAAGTGAGGAAAGTCTGTTCCCCTGATTCTTTAATACACACGGGACATTTCACCAGGTGAACAGTGTAAGTGAGGAGAGTGTGTTCCCCTGATTGTTCAATACACACGGGACATGTTACCAGGTGAACAGTATAAGTGAGGAGAGTGTGTTCCCCTGATGGTTTAATGCACACGGGACATGTTACCAGGTGAACAGTATAAGTGAGGAGAGTGTGTTCCCCTGATGGTTTCATATACACGGGACACGTTACCAGGAGAACAGTATAAGTGAGGGGAGTGCTTTCCCCTGATGGTTTAATATTCACGGGACATGTTACCAGGTGAACAGTATAAGTAAGGAGAGTGTGTTCCCCTGATGGTTTAATATACACAGGACATGTTACCAGGTGAACAGTATAAGTGAGGAGAGTGTGTTCCCCTGATTGTTTAATACACACGGGACATGTCACCAGGTGAACAGTATAAGTGAGGAGAGTGTGATCCCCTGATTGTTTAATACACACGGGACATGTCACCAGGTGAACAGTATAATTGAGGAGAGTGTGATCCCCTGATTGTTTAATACACACGGGACATGTTACCAGGTGAACCGTATAAGTGAGGAGAGTCTGTTCCCCTGATTGTTTAATACTGACGGGACATGTCACCAGGTGAACAGTATAAGTGAGGAGAGTCTGTTCCCCTGATTCTTTAGTACACACGGGACATTTCACCAGGTGAACAGTGTAAGTGAGGAGAGTGTGTTCCCCTGATTGTTCAATACACACGGGACATGTTACCAGGTGAACAGTATAAGTGAGGAGAGTGTGTTCCCCTGATGGTTTAATGCACACGGGACATGTTACCAGGTGAACAGTATAAGTGAGGAGAGTGTGTTCCCCTGATGGTTTAATATACACAGGACATGTTACCAGGTGAACAGTATAAGTGAGGAGAGTGTGTTCCCCTGATTGTTTAATACACACGGGACATGTCACAAGGTGAACAGTATAAGTGAGGAAAGTCTGTTCCCCTGATTCTTTAATACACACGGGACATTTCACCAGGTGAACAGTGTAAGTGAGGAGAGTGTGTTCCCCTGATTGTTCAATACACACGGGACATGTTACCAGGTGAACAGTATAAGTGAGGAGAGTGTGATCCCCTGATTGTTTAATACACACGGGACATTTCACCAGGTGAACAGTGTAAGTGAGGAGAGTGTGTTCCCCTGATTGTTCAATACACACGGGACATGTTACCAGGTGAACAGTATAAGTGAGGAGAGTGTGTTCCCCTGATTGTTCAATACACACGGGACATGTTACCAGGTGAACAGTATAAGTGAGGAGAGTGTGTTCCCCTGATTGTTTAATACACACGGGACATGTCACAAGGTGAACACTATAAGTGAGGAAAGTCTGTTCCCCTGATTCTTTAATACACACGGGACATTTCACCAGGTGAACAGTATAATTGAGGAGAGTGTGTTCCCCTGATGGTTTCATATACACGGGACATGTTACCAGGAGAACAGTATAAGTGAGGAGAGTGTGTTCCCCTGATTGTTTAATACACACGGGACATGTCACCAGGTGAACAGTATAAGTGAGGAAAGTCTGTTCCCCTGATTCTTTAATACACACGGGACATTTCACCAGGTGAACAGTGTAAGTGAGGAGAGTGTGTTCCCCTGATTGTTCAATACACACGGGACATGTTACCAGGTGAACAGTATAAGTGAGGAGAGTGTGTTCCCCTGATGGTTTAATGCACACGGGACATGTTACCAGGTGAACAGTATAAGTGAGGAGAGTGTGTTCCCCTGATGGTTTCATATACACGGGACACGTTACCAGGAGAACAGTATAAGTGAGGGGAGTGCTTTCCCCTGATGGTTTAATATTCACGGGACATGTTACCAGGTGAACAGTATAAGTAAGGAGAGTGTGTTCCCCTGATGGTTTAATATACACAGGACATGTTACCAGGTGAACAGTATAAGTGAGGAGAGTGTGTTCCCCTGATTGTTTAATACACACGGGACATGTCACCAGGTGAACAGTATAAGTGAGGAGAGTGTGATCCCCTGATTGTTTAATACACACGGGACATGTTACCAGGTGAACCGTATAAGTGAGGAGAGTCTGTTCCCCTGATTGTTTAATACTGACGGGACATGTCACCAGGTGAACAGTATAAGTGAGGAGAGTCTGTTCCCCTGATTCTTTAGTACACACGGGACATTTCACCAGGTGAACAGTGTAAGTGAGGAGAGTGTGTTCCCCTGATTGTTCAATACACACGGGACATGTTACCAGGTGAACAGTATAAGTGAGGAGAGTGTGTTCCCCTGATGGTTTAATGCACACGGGACATGTTACCAGGTGAACAGTATAAGTGAGGAGAGTGTGTTCCCCTGATGGTTTCATATACACGGGACATGTTACCAGGAGAACAGTATAAGTGAGGGGAGTGCTTTCCCCTGATGGTTTAATATTCACGGGACATGTTACCAGGTGAACAGTATAAGTAAGGAGAGTGTGTTCCCCTGATGGTTTAATATACACAGGACATGTTACCAGGTGAACAGTATAAGCGAGGAGAGTGTATTCCCCTGATTGTTTAATACAAACAGGACATGTTACCAGGTGAACAGTATAAGTGAGGAGAATGTGTTCCCCTGATGGTTTAATATACACTGGACATATTATCTGGTGAACAGTATAAGTGAGGAGAGTGTGTTCCCCTGATTGTTTAATACTCACGGGACATGTTACCAGGTGAACAGTATAAGTGAGGAGAGTGTGTTCCCCTGATGGTTTAACACGCACGGGACATGTTA
This sequence comes from Heterodontus francisci, assembly GCF_036365525.1. Lineage (NCBI taxonomy): Eukaryota > Metazoa > Chordata > Chondrichthyes > Heterodontiformes > Heterodontidae > Heterodontus > Heterodontus francisci. The sequence continues at coordinate 318,548 of NW_027141801.1, forward strand.
CCAGGTGAACAGTATAATTGACGAGAGTGTGTTCCCCTGATTGTTAAATACTGACGGGACATGTCACCAGGTGAACAGTATAAGTGAGGAGAGTGTGTTCCCCTGATGGTTTAATATACACTGGACATGTTACCAGGTGAACTGTATAAGTGAGGAGAGTGTGTTCCCCTGATTGTTTAATACACACGGGACATGTCATCGGGTGAACAGTATAAGTGAGGAGAGTGTGTTCCACTGATTGTTTAATACACACGGGACATGTCACCAGGTGAACAGTATAAGTGAGCAGAATGTTTTCCCCTGATGGTTAAATATGCAAAGGACATGTTACCAGGTGAACAGTATAAGTGAGGAGATTGTGTTCTCCTGATGGTTTAATACTGACGGGACATGTTACCAGATGAACAGTATAAGTGAGGAGAGTGTGTTCCTCTGATGGTTTCATGCACACAGGACATGTTACCAGGTGAACAGTTTAAGTGAGGAGAGTGTGTTCCCCTGATGGTTTAATATACACGGGACATGTAACCAGGTGAACAGTATCAGCGAGGAGAGTGTGTTCCCCTGATGGTTTAATATACACGGGACATGTCACCAGGTGAACAGTATAAGCGAGGAGAGTGTGTTCCCCTGATGGTTTAATATACACGGGACATGTCACCAGGTGAACAGTATAAGTGAGGAGAGTGTGTTCCCCTGATTGTTTTATACTCACGGGACATGTTACCAGGTGAACAGTATAAGTGAGGAGACAGTGTTCCCCTGATGGTTTAACACGCAGGGGACATGTTACCAGGTGAACAGTATAAGTGAGGAGAGTGTCTTCCCCTGATGGTTTAATATACGAGGGAAATGTTACCAGGCGAACAGTATAAGTGAGGAGAGTGTGTTCCCCTGATTGTTTAATACACACCGGACATGTTACCAGGTGAACAGTATAAGTGAGGAGAGTGTGTTCCCCTGATGGTTTAATATACGAGGGAAATGTTACCAGGTGAACAGTATAAGTGAGGAGAGTGTGTTCCCCTGATTGTTTAATACTCACGGAACATGTTACCAGGTGAACAGGATAAGTGAGGAGAGTGTGTTACCCTGATGGTTTAATATGCACTGGACATATTACCAGGTGAACAGTATAAGTGAGGAGAGTGTGTTCCCCTGATGGTTTAATGCACACGGGACATGTTACCAGGTGAACAGTATAAGTGAGGAGAGTGTGTTCCCCTGATGGTTTCATATACACGGGACATGTTACCAGGAGAACAGTATAAGTGAGGGGAGTGCTTTCCCCTGATGGTTTAATATTCACGGGACATGTTACCAGGTGAACAGTATAAGTAAGGAGAGTGTGTTCCCCTGATGGTTTAATATACACAGGACATGTTACCAGGTGAACAGTATAAGTGAGGAGAGTGTGTTCCCCTGATTGTTTAATACACACGGGACATGTCACAAGGTGAACAGTATAAGTGAGGAAAGTCTGTTCCCCTGATTCTTTAATACACACGGGACATTTCACCAGGTGAACAGTGTAAGTGAGTAGAGTGTGTTCCCCTGATTGTTCAATACACACGGGACATGTTACCAGGTGAACAGTATAAGTGAGGAGAGTGTGATCCCCTGATTGTTTAATACACACGGGACATTTCACCAGGTGAACAGTGTAAGTGAGGAGAGTGTGTTCCCCTGATTGTTCAATACACACGGGACATGTTACCAGGTGAACAGTATAAGTGAGGAGAGTGTGTTCCCCTGATTGTTCAATACACACGGGACATGTTACCAGGTGAACAGTATAAGTGAGGAGAGTGTGTTCCCCTGATTGTTTAATACACACGGGACATGTCACAAGGTGAACACTATAAGTGAGGAAAGTCTGTTCCCCTGATTCTTTAATACACACGGGACATTTCACCAGGTGAACAGTATAATTGAGGAGAGTGTGTTCCCCTGATGGTTTCATATACACGGGACATGTTACCAGGAGAACAGTATAAGTGAGGAGAGTGTGTTCCCCTGATTGTTTAATACACACGGGACATGTCACCAGGTGAACAGTATAAGTGAGGAAAGTCTGTTCCCCTGATTCTTTAATACACACGGGACATTTCACCAGGTGAACAGTGTAAGTGAGGAGAGTGTGTTCCCCTGATTGTTCAATACACACGGGACATGTTACCAGGTGAACAGTATAAGTGAGGAGAGTGTGTTCCCCTGATGGTTTAATGCACACGGGACATGTTACCAGGTGAACAGTATAAGTGAGGAGAGTGTGTTCCCCTGATGGTTTCATATACACGGGACACGTTACCAGGAGAACAGTATAAGTGAGGGGAGTGCTTTCCCCTGATGGTTTAATATTCACGGGACATGTTACCAGGTGAACAGTATAAGTAAGGAGAGTGTGTTCCCCTGATGGTTTAATATACACAGGACATGTTACCAGGTGAACAGTATAAGTGAGGAGAGTGTGTTCCCCTGATTGTTTAATACACACGGGACATGTCACCAGGTGAACAGTATAAGTGAGGAGAGTGTGATCCCCTGATTGTTTAATACACACGGGACATGTCACCAGGTGAACAGTATAATTGAGGAGAGTGTGATCCCCTGATTGTTTAATACACACGGGACATGTTACCAGGTGAACCGTATAAGTGAGGAGAGTCTGTTCCCCTGATTGTTTAATACTGACGGGACATGTCACCAGGTGAACAGTATAAGTGAGGAGAGTCTGTTCCCCTGATTCTTTAGTACACACGGGACATTTCACCAGGTGAACAGTGTAAGTGAGGAGAGTGTGTTCCCCTGATTGTTCAATACACACGGGACATGTTACCAGGTGAACAGTATAAGTGAGGAGAGTGTGTTCCCCTGATGGTTTAATGCACACGGGACATGTTACCAGGTGAACAGTATAAGTGAGGAGAGTGTGTTCCCCTGATGGTTTAATATACACAGGACATGTTACCAGGTGAACAGTATAAGTGAGGAGAGTGTGTTCCCCTGATTGTTTAATACACACGGGACATGTCACAAGGTGAACAGTATAAGTGAGGAAAGTCTGTTCCCCTGATTCTTTAATACACACGGGACATTTCACCAGGTGAACAGTGTAAGTGAGGAGAGTGTGTTCCCCTGATTGTTCAATACACACGGGACATGTTACCAGGTGAACAGTATAAGTGAGGAGAGTGTGATCCCCTGATTGTTTAATACACACGGGACATTTCACCAGGTGAACAGTGTAAGTGAGGAGAGTGTGTTCCCCTGATTGTTCAATACACACGGGACATGTTACCAGGTGAACAGTATAAGTGAGGAGAGTGTGTTCCCCTGATTGTTCAATACACACGGGACATGTTACCAGGTGAACAGTATAAGTGAGGAGAGTGTGTTCCCCTGATTGTTTAATACACACGGGACATGTCACAAGGTGAACACTATAAGTGAGGAAAGTCTGTTCCCCTGATTCTTTAATACACACGGGACATTTCACCAGGTGAACAGTATAATTGAGGAGAGTGTGTTCCCCTGATGGTTTCATATACACGGGACATGTTACCAGGAGAACAGTATAAGTGAGGAGAGTGTGTTCCCCTGATTGTTTAATACACACGGGACATGTCACCAGGTGAACAGTATAAGTGAGGAAAGTCTGTTCCCCTGATTCTTTAATACACACGGGACATTTCACCAGGTGAACAGTGTAAGTGAGGAGAGTGTGTTCCCCTGATTGTTCAATACACACGGGACATGTTACCAGGTGAACAGTATAAGTGAGGAGAGTGTGTTCCCCTGATGGTTTAATGCACACGGGACATGTTACCAGGTGAACAGTATAAGTGAGGAGAGTGTGTTCCCCTGATGGTTTCATATACACGGGACACGTTACCAGGAGAACAGTATAAGTGAGGGGAGTGCTTTCCCCTGATGGTTTAATATTCACGGGACATGTTACCAGGTGAACAGTATAAGTAAGGAGAGTGTGTTCCCCTGATGGTTTAATATACACAGGACATGTTACCAGGTGAACAGTATAAGTGAGGAGAGTGTGTTCCCCTGATTGTTTAATACACACGGGACATGTCACCAGGTGAACAGTATAAGTGAGGAGAGTGTGATCCCCTGATTGTTTAATACACACGGGACATGTTACCAGGTGAACCGTATAAGTGAGGAGAGTCTGTTCCCCTGATTGTTTAATACTGACGGGACATGTCACCAGGTGAACAGTATAAGTGAGGAGAGTCTGTTCCCCTGATTCTTTAGTACACACGGGACATTTCACCAGGTGAACAGTGTAAGTGAGGAGAGTGTGTTCCCCTGATTGTTCAATACACACGGGACATGTTACCAGGTGAACAGTATAAGTGAGGAGAGTGTGTTCCCCTGATGGTTTAATGCACACGGGACATGTTACCAGGTGAACAGTATAAGTGAGGAGAGTGTGTTCCCCTGATGGTTTCATATACACGGGACATGTTACCAGGAGAACAGTATAAGTGAGGGGAGTGCTTTCCCCTGATGGTTTAATATTCACGGGACATGTTACCAGGTGAACAGTATAAGTAAGGAGAGTGTGTTCCCCTGATGGTTTAATATACACAGGACATGTTACCAGGTGAACAGTATAAGCGAGGAGAGTGTATTCCCCTGATTGTTTAATACAAACAGGACATGTTACCAGGTGAACAGTATAAGTGAGGAGAATGTGTTCCCCTGATGGTTTAATATACACTGGACATATTATCTGGTGAACAGTATAAGTGAGGAGAGTGTGTTCCCCTGATTGTTTAATACTCACGGGACATGTTACCAGGTGAACAGTATAAGTGAGGAGAGTGTGTTCCCCTGATGGTTTAACACGCACGGGACATGTTACCAGGTGAACAGTATAATTGACGAGAGTGTGTTCCCCTGATTGTTAAATACTGACGGGACATGTCACCAGGTGAACAGTATAAGTGAGGAGAGTGTGTTCCCCTGATGGTTTAATATACAGTGGACATGTTACCAGGTGAACTGTATAAGTGAGGAGAGTGTGTTCCCCTGATTGTTTAATACACACGGGACATGTCATCGGGTGAACAGTATAAGTGAGGAGAGTGTGTTCCACTGATTGTTTAATACACACGGGACATGTCACCAGGTGAACAGTATAAGTGAGCAGAATGTTTTCCCCTGATGGTTAAATATGCAAAGGACATGTTACCAGGTGAACAGTATAAGTGAGGAGATTGTGTTCTCCTGATGGTTTAATACTGACGGGACATGTTACCAGATGAACAGTATAAGTGAGGAGAGTGTGTTCCTCTGATGGTTTCATGCACACAGGACATGTTACCAGGTGAACAGTTTAAGTGAGGAGAGTGTGTTCCCCTGATGGTTTAATATACACGGGACATGTAACCAGGTGAACAGTATCAGCGAGGAGAGTGTGTTCCCCTGATGGTTTAATATACACGGGACATGTCACCAGGTGAACAGTATAAGCGAGGAGAGTGTGTTCCCCTGATGGTTTAATATACACGGGACATGTCACCAGGTGAACAGTATAAGTGAGGAGAGTGTGTTCCCCTGATTGTTTTATACTCACGGGACATGTTACCAGGTGAACAGTATAAGTGAGGAGACAGTGTTCCCCTGATGGTTTAACACGCAGGGGACATGTTACCAGGTGAACAGTATAAGTGAGGAGAGTGTCTTCCCCTGATGGTTTAATATACGAGGGAAATGTTACCAGGCGAACAGTATAAGTGAGGAGAGTGTGTTCCCCTGATTGTTTAATACACACCGGACATGTTACCAGGTGAACAGTATAAGTGAGGAGAGTGTGTTCCCCTGATGGTTTAATATACGAGGGAAATGTTACCAGGTGAACAGTATAAGTGAGGAGAGTGTGTTCCCCTGATTGTTTAATACTCACGGAACATGTTACCAGGTGAACAGGATAAGTGAGGAGAGTGTGTTACCCTGATGGTTTAATATGCACTGGACATATTACCAGGTGAACAGTATAAGTGAGGAGAGTGTGTTCCCCTGATTGTTTAATATACACTGGACATATTACCAGGTGAACAGTATAAGTGAGGAGAGTGTGTTCCCCTGATGGTTTAATATACACTGGACATATTACCAGGTGAACAGTATAAGTGAGGAGAGTGTGTTCCCCTGATGGTTTAACACGCACGGGACATGTTACCAGGTGAACAGTATAAGTGAGGAGAATGTTTTCCCCTGATGGTTCAATATGCAAAGGACATGTTACCAGGTGAACAGTATAAGTGAGGAGATTGTGTTCTCCTGATGGTTTAATACTTTCGGGACATGTTACCAGATGAACAGTATAAGTGAGGAGAGTGTGTTCCTCTGATGGTTTCATGCACACAGGACATGTTACCAGGTGAACAGTTTAAGTGAGGAGAGTGTGTTCCCCTGATGGTTTAATATACACGGGACATGTAACCAGGTGAACAGTATCAGCGAGGAGAGAGTGTTCCCCTGATGGTTTAATATACACGGGACATGTTACCAGGTGAACAGTATAGGTGAGGAGAGTGAGTTCCCCTGATGGTTTAATATACACAGGACATGTTACCAGGTGAACAGTATAAGTGAGGAAAGTCTGTTCCCCTGATTCTTTAATACACACGGGACATTTCACCTGGTGAACAGTGTAAGTGAGGAGAGTGTGTTCCCCTGATTGTTTAATAAACACGGGACATGTTACCAGGTGAACAGTATAAGTGAGGGGAGTGCTTTCCCCTGATGGTTTAATATTCACGGGACATGTTACCAGGTGAACAGTATAAGTAAGGAGAGTGTGTTCCCCTGATGGTTTAATATACACAGGACATGTTACCAGGTGAACAGTATAAGTGAGGAGAGTGTGTTCCCCTGATTGTTTAATACACACGGGACATGTCACAAGGTGAACAGTATAAGTGAGGAAAGTCTGTTCCCCTGATTCTTTAATACACACGGGACATTTCACCAGGTGAACAGTGTAAGTGAGGAGAGTGTGTTCCCCTGATTGTTCAATACACACGGGACATGTTACCAGGTGAACAGTATAAGTGAGGAGAGTGTGATCCCCTGATTGTTTAATACACACGGGACATGTCACAAGGTGAACAGTATAAGTGAGGAAAGTCTGTTCTCCTGATTCTTTAATACACACGGGACATTTCACCAGGTGAACAGTGTAAGTGAGGAGAGTGTGTTCCCCTGATTGTACTATACACACGGGACATGTTACCAGGTGAACAGTATAAGTGAGGAGAGTGTGTTCCCCTGATGGTTTAATGCACACGGGACATGTTACCAGGTGAACAGTATAAGTGAGGAGAGTGTGTTCCCCTGATGGTTTCATATACACGGGACATGTTACCAGGAGAACAGTATAAGTGAGGGGAGTGCTTTCCCCTGATGGTTTAATATTCACGGGACATGTTACCAGGTGAACAGTATAAGTAAGGAGACTGTGTTCCCCTGATGGTTTAATATACACAGGACATGTTACCAGGTGAACAGTATAAGTGAGGAGAGTGTGTTCCCCTGATTGTTTAATACACACGGGACATGTCACCAGGTGAACAGTATAAGTGAGGAGAGTGTGATCCCCTGATTGTTTAATACACACGGGACATGTTACCAGGTGAACAGTATAAGTGAGGAGAGTCTGTTCCCCTGATTGTTTAATACTGACGGGACATGTCACCAGGTGAACAGTATAAGTGAGGAGAGTCTGTTCCCCTGATTCTTTAGTACACACGGGACATTTCACCAGGTGAACAGTGTAAGTGAGGAGAGTGTGTTCCCCTGATTGTTCAATACACACGGGACATGTTACCAGGTGAACAGTATAAGTGAGGAGAGTGTGTTCCCCTGATGGTTTAATGCACACGGGACATGTCACCAGGTGAACAGTATAAGTGAGGAGAGTGTGTTCCCCTGATGGTTTCATATACACGGGACATGTTACCAGGAGAACAGTATAAGTGAGGGGAGTGCTTTCCCCTGATGGTTTAATATTCACGGGACATGTTACCAGGTGAACAGTATAAGTAAGGAGAGTGTGTTCCCCTGATGGTTTAATATACACAGGACATGTTACCAGGTGAACAGAATAAGCGAGGAGAGTGTATTCCCCTGATTGTTTAATACAAACAGGACATGTTACCAGGTGAACAGTATAAGTGAGGAGAATGTGTTCCCCTGATGGTTTAATATACACTGGACATATTTTCTGGTGAACAGTATAAGTGAGGAGAGTGTGTTCCCCTGATTGTTTAATACTCACGGGACATGTTACCAGGTGAACAGTATAAGTGAGGAGAGTGTGTTCCCCTGATGGTTTAACACGCACGGGACATGTTACCAGGTGAACAGTATAATTGACGAGAGTGTGTTCCCCTGATTGTTAAATACTGACGGGACATGTCACCAGGTGAACAGTATAAGTGAGTAGAGTGTGTTCCCCTGATGGTTTAATACACACGGGACATGTTACCAGGTGAACTGTATAAGTGAGGAGAGTGTGTTCCCCTGATTGTTTAATACACACGGGACATGTCATCGGGTGAACAGTATAAGTGAGGAGAGTGTGTTCCACTGATTGTTTAATACACACGGGACATGTCACCAGGTGAACAGTATAAGTGAGCAGAATGTTTTCCCCTGATGGTTAAATATGCAAAGGACATGTTACCAGGTGAACAGTATAAGTGAGGAGATTGTGTTCTCCTGATGGTTTAATACTGACGGGACATGTTACCAGATGAACAGTATAAGTGAGGAGAGTGTGTTCCTCTGATGGTTTCATGCACACAGGACATGTTACCAGGTGAACAGTTTAAGTGAGGAGAGTGTGTTCCCCTGATGGTTTAATATACACGGGACATGTAACCAGGTGAACAGTATCAGCGAGGAGAGTGTGTTCCCCTGATGGTTTAATATACACGGGACATGTCACCAGGTGAACAGTATAAGCGAGGAGAGTGTGTTCCCCTGATGGTTTAATATACACGGGACATGTCACCAGGTGAACAGTGTAAGTGAGGAGAGTGTGTTCCCCTGATTGTTCAATACACACGGGACATGTTACCAGGTGAACAGTATAAGTGAGGAGAGTGTGTTCCCCTGATGGTTTAATGCACACGGGACATGTTACCAGGAGAAAAGTATAAGTGAGGGGAGTGCTTTCCCCTGATGGTTAAATATTCACGGGACATGTTACCAGGTGAACAGTATAAGTAAGGAGAGTGTGTTCCCCTGATGGTTTAATATACACAGGACATGTTACCAGGTGAACAGTATAAGTGAGGAGAGTGTGTTCCCCTGATTGTTTAATACACACGGGACATGTCACCAGGTGAACAGTATAATTGAGGAGAGTGTGATCCCCTGATTGTTTAATACACACGGGACATGTTACCAGGTGAACAGTATAAGTGAGGAGAGTGTGATCCCCTGATTGTTCAATACACACGGGACATGTTACCAGGTGAACAGTATAAGTGAGGAGAGTCTGTTCCCCTGATTGTTTAATACTGACGGGACATGTCACCAGGTGAACAGTATAATTGAGGAGAGTGTGATCCCCTGATTGTTTAATACACACGGGACATGTTACCAGGTGAACAGTATAAGTGAGGAGAGTGTGATCCCCTGATTGTTCAATACACACGGGACATGTCACCAGGTGAACAGTATAAGTGAGGAGAGTCTGTTCCCCTGATTCTTTAGTACACACGGGACATTTCACCAGGTGAACAGTGTAAGTGAGGAGAGTGTGTTCCCCTGATTGTTCAATACACACGGGACATGTTACCAGGTGAACAGTATAAGTGAGGAGAGTGTGTTCCCCTGATGGTTTAATGCACACGGGACATGTTACCAGGTGAACAGTATAAGTGAGGAGAGTGTGTTCCCCTGATGGTTTCATATACACGGGACATGTTACCAGGAGAACAGTATAAGTGAGGGGAGTGCTTTCCCCTGATGGTTTAATATTCACGGGACATGTTACCAGGTGAACAGTATAAGTAAGGAGAGTGTGTTCCCCTGATGGTTTAATATACACAGGACATGTTACCAGGTGAACAGTATAAGCGAGGAGAGTGTATTCCCCTGATTGTTTAATACTCACGGGACATGTTACCAGGTGAACAGTATAAGTGAGGAGAGTGTGTTCCCCTGATGGTTTAACACGCACGGGACATGTTACCAGGTGAACAGTATAAGTGAGGAGAATGTGTTCCCCTGATGGTTTAATATACACTGGACATATTATCTGGTGAACAGTATAAGTGAGGAGAGTGTGTTCCCCTGATTGTTTAATACTCACGGGACATGTTACCAGGTGAACAGTATAAGTGAGGAGAGTGTGTTCCCCTGATGGTTTAACACGCACGGGACATGTTACCAGGTGAACAGTATAATTGACGAGAGTGTGTTCCCCTGATTGTTAAATACTGACGGGACATGTCACCAGGTGAACAGTATAAGTGAGGAGAGTGTGTTCCCCTGATGGTTTAATATACACTGGACATGTTACCAGGTGAACAGTATAAGTGAGGAGAGTGTGTTCCCCTGATGGTTTAATATACACTGGACATGTTACCAGGTGAACTGTATAAGTGAGGAGAGTGTGTTCCACTGATTGTTTAATACACACGGGACATGTCACCAGGTGAACAGTATAAGTGAGCAGAATGTTTTCCCCTGATGGTTAAATATGCAAAGGACATGTTATCAGGTGAACAGTATAAGTGAGGAGATTGTGTTCTCCTGATGGTTTAATACTGACGGGACATGTTACCAGATGAACAGTATAAGTGAGGAGAGTGTGTTCCTCTGATGGTTTCATGCACACAGGACATGTTACCAGGTGAACAGTTTAAGTGAGGAGAGTGTGTTCCCCTGATGGTTTAATATACACGGGACATGTAACCAGGTGAACAGTATCAGCGAGGAGAGTGTGTTCCCCTGATGGTTTAATATACACGGGACATGTCACCAGGTGAACAGTATAAGCGAGGAGAGTGTGTTCCCCTGATGGTTTAATATACACGGGACATGTCACCAGGTGAACAGTATAAGCGAGGAGAGTGTGTTCCCCTGATGGTTTAATATACACGGGACATGTTACCAGGTGAACAGTATAAGTGAGGAGACAGTGTTCCCCTGATGGTTTAACACGCAGGGGACATGTTACCAGGTGAACAGTATAAGTGAGGAGAGTGTCTTCCCCTGATGGTTTAATATACGAGGGAAATGTTACCAGGTGAACAGTATAAGTGAGGAGACAGTGTTCCCCTGATGGTTTAACACGCAGGGGACATGTTACCAGGTGAACAGTATAAGTGAGGAGAGTGTGTTCCCCTGATTGTTTAATACACACCGGACATGTTACCAGGTGAACAGTATAAGTGAGGAGAGTGTGTTCCCCTGATGGTTTAATATACGAGGGAAATGTTACCAGGTGAACAGTATAAGTGAGGAGAGTGTGTTCCCCTGATTGTTTAATACACACCGGACATGTTACCAGGTGAACAGTATAAGTGAGGAGAGTGTGTTACCCTGATGGTTTAATATGCACTGGACATATTACCAGGTGAACAGTATAAGTGAGGAGAGTGTGTTCCCCTGATTGTTTAATATACACTGGACATATTACCAGGTGAACAGTATAAGTGAGGAGAGTGTGTTCCCCTGATGGTTTAATATACACTGGACATATTACCAGGTGAACAGTATAAGTGAGGAGAGTGTGTTCCCCTGATGGTTTAACACGCACGGGACATGTTACAAGGTGAACAGTATAAGTGAGGAGAATGTGTTCCCCTGATGGTTTAATATGCACTGGACATATTACCAGGTGAACAGTATAAGTGAGGAGAGTGTGTTCCCCTGATTGTTTAATACTCACGGGACATGTTACCAGGTGAACAGTATAAGTGAGGAGAATGTGTTCCCCTGATTGTTTAATACTCACGGGACATGTTACCAGGTGAACAGTATAAGTGAGGAGAATGTGTTCCCCTGATGGTTTAATACACACGGGACATGTTACCAGGTGAACAGTATAAGTGAGGAGAATGTGTTCCCCTGATGGTTTAATACACACGGGACATGTTACCAGGTGAACAGTATAATCGAGGAGAGTGTGTTCCCCTGATGGTTAAATATACACGGGACATGTTACCAGATGAACAGTATAAGTGAGGCGAGTGTGTTCACCTGATGGGTTAATACAGACGGGACATGTCACCAGGTGAACAGTATAAGTGAGGAGAGTGTGTTCCCCTGATTGTTTAATACTCACGGGACATGTTACCAGGTGAACAGTATAAGTGAGGAGAATGTGTTCCCCTGATGGTTTAATACACACGGGACATGTTACCAGGTGAACAGTATAAGCGAGGAGAGTGTGTTCCCCTGATGGTTTAATATACACGGGACATGTTACCAGATGAACAGTATAAGTGAGGAGAATGTGTTCCCCTGATGGTTTAATACACACGGGACATGTTACCAGGTGAACAGTATAAGTGAGGAGAATGTGTTCCCCTGATGGTTTAATACACACGGGACATGTTACCAGGTGAACAGTATAAGCGAGGAGAGTGTGTTCCCCTGATGGTTTAATATACACGGGACATGTTACCAGATGAACAGTATAAGTGAGGCGAGTGTGTTCACCTGATGGGTTAATACAGACGGGACATGTCACCAGGTGAACAGTATAAGTGAGGAGAGTGTGTTCCCCTGACTGTTTAATACACATGGGACATGTCACCAGGTGAACAGTATAAGTGAGGAGAGTGTGTTCCCCTGATTGTTTTATACTCACGGGACATGTTACCAGGTGAACAGTATAAGTGAGGAGAGAGTGTTCCCCTGATGGTTTAACACGCACGGGACATGTTACCAGGTGAACAGTATAAGTGAGGGGAGTGTGTTCCCCTGATGGTTTAAAATACGAGGGAAATGTTACCAGGTGAACAGTATAAGTGAGGAGAGTGTGTTCCCCTGATGGTTTAATATACGAGGGAAATGTTACCAGTTGAACAGTATAAGTGAGGAGAGTGTGTTCCCCTGATTGTTTAATACTCACGGAACATGTTACCAGGTGAACAGGATAAGTGAGGAGAGTGTGTTCCCCTGATGGTTTAACACGCACGGGACATGTTACCAGGTGAACTGTATAAGTGAGGAGAATGTGTTCCCCTGATGGTTTAATATGCACTGGACATATTACCAGGTGAACAGTATAAGTGAGGAGAGTGTGTTCCCCTGATTGTTTAATACTCACGGGACATGTTACCAGGTGAACAGTATAAGTGAGGAGATTGTGTTCCCCTGATGGTTTAACACGCACGGGACATGTTACAAGGTGAATAGTATAAGTGAGGAGAGTGTGTTCCCCTGATTGTTTAATACACACGGGACATGTTACCAGGTGAACAGTATAAGTGAGGAGAGTGTGTTCCCCTGATTGTTTAATACATACAGGACATGTCACCAGGTGAACAGGGTAAGTTTGTAGAATGTGTTCCCCTGATTGTTTAATATACACGGGACATGTCACCAGGTGAAAAGTATAAGTGAGGAGAGTGTGTTCCCCTGATTGTTTAATACTCACGGGACATGTTACCAGGTGAACAGAATAAGTGAGGAGAGTGTGTTCCCCTGATGGTTTAATATACACTGGACATATTACCAGGTGAACAGTATAAGTGAGGAGAGTGTGTTCCCCTGATTGCTTAATACTCACGGGACATGTTACCAGGTGAACAGAATAAGTGAGGAGATTGTGTTCCCCTGATGGTTTAACACGCACGGGACATGTTACCAGGTGAATAGTATAAGTGAGGAGAGTGTGTTCCCCTGATTGTTTAATACACACGGGACATGTTACCAGGTGAACAGTATAAGTGAGGAGAGTGTGTTCCCCTGATTGTTTAATACATACAGGACATGTCACCAAGTGAACAGGATAAGTTTGTAGAATGTGTTCCCCTGATGGTTTAATATACACGCGACATGTTACCAGGTGAAAAGTATAAGTGAGGAGAGTGTGTTCCCCTGATTGTTTAATATAGACGGGACATGTTACCAGGTGAAAAGTATAAGTGAGGAGAGTGTGTTCCCCTGATTGTTTAATACTCACGGGACATGTTACCAGGTGAACAGAATAAGTGAGGAGAGTGTGTTCCCCTGATGGTTTAATATACACTGGACATATTACCAGGTGAACAGTATAAGTGAGGAGAGTGTGTTCCCCTGATTGTTTAATACACACGGGACATATTACCAGGTGAACAGTATAAGTGAGGAGAGTGTGTTCCCCTGATTGTTTAATACACACGGGACATATTACCAGGTGAACAGTATAAGTGAGGAGAGTGTGTTCCCCTGATGGTTTAATATACACTGGACATATTACCAGGTGAACAGTATAAGTGAGGAGAGTGTGTTCCCCTGATGGTTTAATATACACTGGACATATTACCAGATGAACAGTATAAGTGAGGAGAGTGTGTTCCCCTGATGGTTTAATATACACTGGACATATTACCAGGTGAACAGTATAAGTGAGGAGAGTGTGTTCCCCTGATTGTTTAATACTCACGGGACATGTTACCAGGTGAACAGAATAAGTGAGGAGATTGTGTTCCCCTGATGGTTTAACACGCACGGGACATGTTACCAGGTGAATAGTACAAGTGAGGAGAGTGTGTTCCCCTGATTGTTTAATACACACGGGACATGTTACCAGGTGAACAGTATATGTGAAGAGAGTGTGTTCCCCTGATGGTTTAATATACACGGGACATGTTACCAGGTGAACAGTATAATTGAGGAAAGTGTGATCCCCTGATTGTTTAATACATACAGGACATGTTACCAGGTGAACAGTATATGTGAAGAGAGTGTGTTCCCCTGATGGTTTAATATTCACTGGACATGTTACCAGATGAACAGTATAAATGAGGAGAGTGTGTTCCCCTGATTGTTTAATACATACAGGACATGTTACCAGGTGAACAGTATAAGTGAGGAGAGTGTGTTCCCCTGATGGTTTAATATGCACGGGACATGTTACCAGATGAACAGTATAAGTGAGGAGAGTGTGTTCCCCTGATTGTTTAATACACACGGGACATGTCACCAGGTGAACAGTATATGTGAGGAGAGTGTGTTCCCCTGATGGTTTAATATACCCGGGACATGTCAGCAGGTGAACAGTATAATTGAGGAGAGTGTGATCCCCTGATTGTTTAATACACACGGGACATTTCACCAGGTGAACAGTGTAAGTGAGGAGAGTGTGTTCCCCTGATTGTTTAATACACACGGGACATGTTACCAGGTGAACAGTATAAGTGAGGAGAGTGTGTTCCCCTGATGGTTTCATACAAACAGGACATGTTACCAGGTGAACAGTATAAGTGAGGAGAATGTGTTCCCCTGATTGTTTAATACTCACGGGACATGTTACCAGGTGAACAGTATAAGTGAGGTGAGTGTGTTCCCCTGATTGTTTAATACTCACGGGACATGTTACCAGGTGAACAGTATAAGTGAGGAGAGTGTGTTCCCCTGATGGTTTAACACGCACGGGACATGTTACCAGGTGAACAGTATAAGTGAGGAGAGTGTGTTCCCCTGATTGTTTTATACAAACGGGACATGTCATCGGGTGAACAGTATAAGTGAGGAGAGTGTGTTCTCCTGATGGTTTAATACACACGGGACATGTCACCAGGTGAACAGTATAAGTGAGGAGATTGGGTTCCCCTGATTGTTTAATACACACGGGACATGTCACCAGGTGAACAGTATAAGTGAGGAGAGTGTGTTCCCCTGATTGTTTAATACACACAGGACATGTTACCAGGTGAACAGTATAAGTGAGGAGAGTGTGTTCCCCTGATTGTTTAATACACACGGGACATGTCACCAGGTGAACAGTATAAGTGAGGAGAGTGTGTTCTCCTGATGGTTTAATACTGACGGGACATGTTACCAGGTGAACAGTATAAGTGAGGAGAGTGTGTTCCCCTGATGGTTTAATATACACGGGACATGTTACCAGATGAACAGTATAAGTGAGGCGAGTTTGTTCACCTGATGGGTTAATACAGACGGGACATGTCACCAGGTGAACAGTATAAGTGAGGAGAGTATGTTCCCCTGATTGTTTTATACTCACGGGACATGTTGCCAGTTGAACAGTATAAGTGAGGAGAGTGTGTTCCCCTGATGGTTTAATATACGAGGGAAATGTTACCAGGTGAACATTAAAAGTGAGGAGAATGTGTTCCCCTGATGGTTTAATATACGAGGGAAATGTTACCAGGTGAACAGTATAAGTGAGGAGAGTGTGTTCCCCTGATTGGTTAATATACACAGGACATGTTACCAGGTGAACAGTAAAAGTGAGGAGATTGTGTTCCCCTGATGGTTTAACACGCACGGGACATGTTACCAGGTGAACAGTAAAAGTGAGGAGAATGTGTTCCCCTGATGGTTTAATATGCACTGGACATGTTACCAGGTGAACAGTATAAGTGAGGAGAGTGTGTTCCCCTGATTGTTTATTACTCACGGGACATGTTGCCAGGTGAACAGTATAAGTGAGGAGAGTGTGTTCCCCTGATGGTTTAATACACACGGGACATGTTACCAGGTGAACAGTATAAGTGAGGCGAGTGTGTTCCCCTGATGGTTTAATATACGAGGGAAATGTTAACAGGTGAACAGTATAAGTGAGGAGAGTGAGTTCCCCTGATTGATTAATACACACGGGACATGTTACCAGGTGAACAGTATAAGTGAGGAGAGTGTGTTCCCCTGATGGTTTAATATACACGGGACATGTTACCAGGTGAACAGTATAAGTGAGGAATGTGTGTTTCCCTGATGGTTTAATATACACGGGACATGTTACCAGGTGAACAGTATAAGTGAGGCGAGTGTGTTCCCCTGATGGTTTAATATACGAGGGAAATGTTAACAGGTGTACAGTATAAGTGAGGAGAGTGAGTTCCCCTGATGGTTTAATACACACGGGACATGTTACCAGGTGAACAGTATAAGTGAGGAATGTGTGTTTCCCTGATGGTTTAATATACACGGGACATGTTACCAGGTGAACAGTATAAGTGAGGAATGTGTGTTTCCCTGATGGTTTAATATACACGGGACATGTTACCAGGTGAACAGTATAAGTGAGGCGAGTGTGTTCCCCTGATGGTTTAATATACGAGGGAAATGTTAACAGGTGAACAGTATAAGTGAGGAGAGTGTGTTCCCCTGATGGTTTAACACGCACGGGACATGTTACCAGGTGAACAGTATAAGTGAGGAGAGTGTGTTCCCCAGATTGTTTAACACACACGGGTCATGTTACCAGGTTAACAGTACAGGTGAGGAGACTGTGTTCCTTTGATGGTTTAATATACAAGGGACATGTCACCAGGTGAACAGTATAAGTGAGGAGAGTGTGTTCCCCAGATTGTTTAGTACACACGGGACATGTTGCCAGGTGAACAGTATAAGTTAGGAGAGTGTGTTCCCCAGATTGTTTAATACACACGGGTCATGTTACCAGGTTAACAGTACAGGTGAGGAGACTGTGTTCCTTTGATGGTTTAATATACAAGGGACATGTTACCAGGTGAACAGTATATGTGAGCAGAGTGTGTTCCCCTGATGGTTTAAGACACACAGGACATGTTTCCAGGTGAAAAGTATGAGTGAGGAGAGTGTGTACCCCTGATGGTTGAATACACACAGGACATGGCTTTAGGTGAACAGTATAAGTGAGGAGAGTGTGTTCCCCTGATGGTTGAATATACACGGGGCATGTTGCCAGGTGAACTGTATAAGTGAGGAGAGTGTGTT
Source organism: Heterodontus francisci (assembly GCF_036365525.1). Lineage (NCBI taxonomy): Eukaryota > Metazoa > Chordata > Chondrichthyes > Heterodontiformes > Heterodontidae > Heterodontus > Heterodontus francisci. Next base: position 336,467 of record NW_027141801.1, read on the forward strand.
CCCCTGATAGTTTAATACACACGGGACATGTTACCAGGTGAACAGTATAAGTGAGGAGAGTGTGTTCCCTGATGGTTTAATACACATGGGACATGTTACCAGGTGAAGAGTATAAGTGAGGAGAGTGCGTTCCCCTGATTGTTTAATACACACAGGACATGTTACCAGGTGAACAGTATAAGTGAGGAGAGTGTGTTCCCCTGATTGTTTATTACACACAGGACATGTTACCAGGTGAACAGTATAAGTGAGGAGAGTGTGTTCCCCTGATTGTTTAATACACACGGGTCATGTTACCAGGTAAACAGTACAGGTGAGGAGACTGTGTTCCTTTGATGGTTTAATATACACGGGACATCTTCCCAGGTGAACAGTATAAGTGAGCAGAGTGTGTTCCCCTGATGGTTTAAGACACACGGTACATGTTACCAGGTGAACAGTATAAGTGAGGAGAGTGTGTTCCCCTGATGGTTTAATATACTCAGGACATGCTTCCAGGAGAACAGTTTTAGTGAGGAGACTGTGTTCCCCTGATGATTTAATATACACGGGACATGTTACCAGGTGAACAGGAAGGCGAGGAGAGTGTGTTCCCCTGATGGTTTAATATACACGGAACATGTTACCAGCTGAACAGTATCAGTGAGGAGATTGTGTTCCCCTGATGGTTTCAAACACACGGGACATGTTACCAGGTGAACAGTATAAGGGAGCAGAGTGTGTTCCCCTGATTGTTTAATACACAAGGGACATGTCACCAGGAGAACAGTATAAGTGAGCAGAGTGTGTTCCCCTGATTGTTTAATACACAAGGGACATGTCACCAGGAGAACAGTATAAGTGAGGAGAGTGTGTTCCCCTGATTGTTTAATATACACAGGATATGTTACCATTTGAAAAGTATAAGTGAGGAGAGTGTGTTCCCCTGATTGTTTAATGCACACAGGACATGTTACCAGGTGAACAGTATAAGTGAGGAGAGTGTGTTCCCCTGATGGTTTAATACACACGGGACATGTTACCAGATGAACAGTATAAGTGAGGAGAGTGTGTTCCCCTAATGTTTTAATAGACACGGGACATGTTACCAGGTGAACAGAATAAGTGAGGAAAGTGTGTTCCCCTGATTGTTTAATACACACGGGACATGTTACCAGGTGAACAGTATAAGTGAGGCGAGTGTGGTCCCCTAATGTTTTAATAGACACGGGACAAGTTACCAGGTGAACAGTATAAGTGAGGCGAGTGTGTTCCCCAGATTGTTTAATATACACAGGACATGTTACCAGGTGAACAGTATAAGTGAGGAGAGTGTGTTTCGCTGATGTTTTAATACACACGGGACATGTTACCAGGTGAACAGTATAAGTGAGGCGAGTGTGTTCCCCAGATTGTTTAATATACACAGGACATGTTACCAGGTGAACAGTATAAGTGAGGAGAATGTGTTCCCCTGATTGTTTAATACTCACGGGACATGTTACCAGGTGAACAGTATAAGTGAGCAGAATGTGTTCCCCTGATTGTTTAATACACACGGGACATGTTGCCAGGTGAACAGTATAAGTGAGGAGAGTGTGTTTCGCTGATGTTTTAATACACACGGGACATGTTACCAGGTGAACAGTATAAGTGAGCAGAATGTGTTCCCCTGATTGTTTAATATACATGGGACATGTTGCCAGGTGAACAGTATAAGTGAGGAGAGGGGTTTCCCCTGATGGTTTAATATACACGGGACATGTTACCAGGTGAACAGTTTAAGTGAGGAGAGGGGTTTCCCCTGATGGTTTAATATACACGGGACATGTTACCAGATGAACAGTATAAGTGAGGAGAGTGTGTTTCCCGAATGTTTTAATAGACACGGGACAAGTTACCAGGTGAACAGTATAAGTGAGGAGAGTGTGTTTCGCTGATGTTTTAATACACACGGGACATGTTACCAGGTGAACAGTATAAGTGAGGCGAGTGTGTTCCCCAGATTGTTTAATATACACGGGACATGTTACCAGGTGAACAGTATAAGTGAGGAGAGTGTGTTCCCCTGTTTGTTTAATACACACGGGACATGTTACCAGGTGAACAGTGTAAGTGAGCTGAGTGTGTTCCCCTGATGGTTTAATATAGACGAGACATTTTACCAGGTGAACAGTATAAGTGAGGAGAGTGTGTTCCCCAGATTGTTTAATACACACGGGACATGTTACCAGGTGAACAGTATAAGTGAGGAGAGTGTGTTCCCCTGATGTTTTACTACACACAGGACATGTTACCAGGCGAACAGAATAAGTGAGGAGATTGTGTTCCCCTGATTGTTTAATACACACGGGACATGTTACCAGGCAAACAGTTTAAGTGAGGAGACTTTGTTCCCCTGATTTTTTAATGCACGCGGGACATTTCACTAGGTGAACAGTATAAGTGAGGAGAGTGTGTTCCCCTGATGGTTTAATATACACGGGACATTTTACCAGGTGAACAGTATAAGTGAGGAGAGTGTGTTCCACTGATGGTTTAATATACGCGGGACATGTTACCAGGTGAACAGTCGAAGTGAGGAGAGTTTGTTCCCCTGATTGTTTAATACTGAAGGGACATGTTACCTGGTGAACAGTATAAGTGAGGAGAGTGTGTTCCCCTGATGGTTTAATATACACGGGACATGTTACCAGGTGAACAATATAAGTGAGGAGAGTGTGTTCCCCTGATGGTTTCATACTGATGGGACATGTTACCAGGTGAAGAGTATAAGTGAGGAGAGTGTGTTCCCCTGATTGTTTAATACTGATGGGATGGGAGTGGGGGAGGGCAGTGGGGGAGTGGAGTGGGAGTGGAGTGGGGGAATGGAGTGGGAGGGGAGTGGGGGAGTGCAGTGGGAGTCGGCTGGGAGGGGGAGTGGGAGGCGAGTGGGAGGGGGAGTGGGAGGGGTAGTGGGAGGGGAGGAGGTAGGGGAGAGGAGGAGGGGAGGGGGGAAGGGGAAGGGTGAGGGTGAGGGGATTGCGATGGGAGGGGGTAGGTGAGCGTTAAGGGGAGTGGGAGAGGGGAGTGAGGGAGTGAGGGAGGGGAGTGGGGAAGTGGCAGGGGTAGGGGAGTGGGAGTGGGAGATGGGTGGCGGACGGGTGTGGGAAGTGGGTGGAGGCGGGGTTGGGAAGGTGAGTGGGGGAGGGGAGTGGGAAGGGGGTGTTGGAGAGGTTGGGAAGGTTTGTGGGGGAGGGGAGTGGGGAAGGGGGTGGGGGAGGGGAGTGGGGAAGGGGGTGTTGGAGAGGTTGGGAAGGTGATTGGGGGAGGGGAGTGGGGGCGGGTTGTTCGGGAGGGGAGTGGTGGAGGGGTATGCAGGAGGGGATTGGGAGAGGGGAGAGGGGGAGGGAAGTGGGGGATCGGAGTGGGAAGGGGTGGGGGAGGGGTTGGGAAGGTGATTGGGGGAGGGGTCTGGGGGAGGGGTGTGCGGGTGGGGAGGGGGGGAATTGATTGGGAAGGGGAGTGGGGGAGGGGAGAGGATGGGAGTAGGGGTGGCAGTGGGAGAGGGGAGTGGGAAGGGGAGTGGAGTAGGGGAGAGGAGGGTAGGAGGGTAGAGTAGGGGAGGAGGGGGGAGGAGGGTAGAGGAGGGGAGTAGGGGTGGCTGTGGGAGAGGGGAGTGGGAATGGGAGTGGAGGAGGGGAGGAGGGTAGAGTAGGGGAGGAGGGGAGAGGAGGGGAGTCGGGTAGGCTGTGGGAGATTGGAGTGGGAAGGGTAGTGGGGGAGGGAAGAGGTGGGGAGAGGAGGCTGTGAGAGAGGGGAATGGCAAGGGGAGTGTGGAGGGGAGAGGATGGGAATGCGGAGGCTGTGGGAGAGGGGCGTGGTAAGCGGAAGGTGGAGGGGAGCGGAGGGAGGAGAGGGGTAGCGAGTGGGAGTGGCGGAGGGAAGTGTTTGATGGGAGTGTGGGAGGGTTGAAGGGGAGCGGAGTGGAGGAGGGATGTGGGGGACGGTGAGTGGGTGAGGGGAGTGGGACAGGGGAGTGGAAAGGGAGTGGGATAGGGTAGTGGGGGAGGGGAGTGGAAGCGGAGTGGGGAGGGGAGTGGAAGGGGAGTGGGGGAGGTGAGTGGAAGGGGAGTGGGGGGGAGTGGAGTGGAAGGGGAGTGGGGGAGGGGAGTGGGGGAGGGGAGTGGAAGGGGAGTGGGCGAGCAAAGTTGGAAGGACTGTGGGAGGGGAATTTGAGGGGAGTTGGAAGGGGAGGGGAGTGGGAGAGGGGAGTGGAAGGGGAGTGGGGGAAGGGAGGGGAAGGTGGAGGGGAGCGGAAGGAGGAGAGGGGTAGCGAGTGGGAGTGGCGGAGGGAAGTGTTTGATGGGAGTGTGGGAGGGTTGAAGGGGAGCGGAGTGGAGGAGGGATGTAGGGTACGGTGAGTGTGTGAGGGGAGTGGGACAGGGGAGTGGAAAGGGAGTGGGAAAGGGTAGTGGGGGAGGGGAGTGGAAGCAGAGTGGGGAGGGAGTGGAAGGGGGGAATGGGAGTGGAGGAGGGGGAGTGGGGGAGGGGGTGTGGGGGAGTGGGGTGGTGGAGGGGAGTGGGGGAGTGGGGGAGTGGGGGAGGGGAGTGTGGGAGGGGCGTGGGGAGGGGACTGGGGGAGCGAAGTGGAAAGGAGAGTGGGTGAGGGGAGTGGGACAGCAGAGTGGAAGGGGAGTGGGAAAGGGTAGTGGGGGAGGGGAGTGGAAGCGGAGTGGGGAGGGGAGTGGAAGGGGATTTGGGGAGGGGAGTGGAAGGGGATTGGGGGGGAGGGGAATGGAAGGGGAGTGGGGGAGGGGAGTGGGGGAGGGGACTGGAAGGGGAGTGGGCGAGCAAAGTGGGAAGGAGAGTGGGGGAGGGGAGTGGAGGTGGGATTTTGGGGACTGGAGTGGGGTTGAGGAGTGTGGGAGGGGAGTGATGTAGGGTAGTGGTGGAGGGTAGTTGGGGCAGGGGAGTTGGGGAGGGTCGTGTGTTAGGGGAATGGGGAGGGGGTTTGTGGAGCGGAATGGAGGAGCGAAGTTTGGGAGGCGAGTGGGGAGGGGAGTGGAAGGGGAGTGGGTGAGCGAAGTGGGAAGGAGAGTGGGGGAGGGGTGTGGGAAGGGGAGTGGGGGAGGGGAGTTGGAAGGGGAGTGGGGGAGGGGAGTTGGAAGGGGAGTGGGGGAGGGGAGTGGGGAAGTGGGGGAGCGAAGTGGGAAGGAGAGTGGGGGAGGGGAGTGCGAAGGAGAGTGGGGGAGGGGAATGTGAAGGAGAGTGGGGGAGGGGAGTGCGTAGGGGTGTGGGAAGGGGAGTGAGGGAGGGGAGTGGGAATGGGAGTGGGGGAGGGGAGTGGAAGGGCAGTGGGGGCGGGGAGTGGAGTAGTGGAGAGGAGAGGAGTGCAGAGGAGGAGAGTGGGGTCGTGGAGTTGGGGAGGGGATTGGGAAGGGGAGTGGGGAGGAGAGAGGAGGGGGAGAGGAGAGGGGTAGAGAGTGGGAGTGGTGGAGGGAAGTGGGGGAGGAGAGTGTGGGAGGAGAGAGGGAAGGGTACTGGGGTAGGGGAGTGGGAGTGGGGTGTGGAGAAGTGGAGTGGGGGTGGGGTGTGGTGCAGGAGCGTGGGTGTGTGGGGGGAGTGGGGTAGGGGAGTTGGTGAGGGGTGTGGAGGAAGGGAGTGGGTGTGTGTAGGGGAGTGGGGTCGGGGAGTGGGTGTGGGGTGTGGAGGAGGGGAGTGGGGGAGGAGATTGGGGAGGGGAGTGGGGGAGGGGAGTGGGGGAGGAGCGTGGAGTAGGGGAGTGGTGGAAGGGAGTGGGGTAGGGGAATGGGGGAGGGGGGTTGGGGAGCGGAGTGGAGTAAGGACGTTTGGGAGGGGAGTGGGGGAGGGGAGTGATTTAGGGGAGTGGTGGAGGGGTGTGGGGTAGGGGAATTGGGGCGGGGAGTGGGCAAGGGGAGCTGGGGAGCGCAGTGGTGTCGGGGAGTCGGGGAGTGAGTTTGGGGAGGGGAGTGCGGTAGGGATGTGGGGGTGGAGAGTGGGGGTGAGCGGGGGAGAGGAGAGGGATAGGGGAGTGGGGGATGTGTGTGGGAGGGAGTTGGGCAGGGGAATGGGTGTGGGAAGTTGGGGAGGGGAGTGGGGGATGGGAGTTAGGGAGGGGAGTGGGGGAGGTGAGTGGGAGGGAGTTGGTGGGGGGAGTTGGAAGGGGAGTGGGTGGGGTGTGGGGGAGGGGCGTAGAAGGAATCTGGGGGAGGGGAGTGGAAATGGTGTGGAGGAGGGGAGTGGGGGAGGGGATGTGGGGAGGGGAGTGGGGGAGGGGAGTGCGGGTGGGGAGTTGAAGGGGAGTGGGGGAGGGGAGTGGGAAGGAGAGTGGGGGAGGGGAGTTGGAAGGGGAGAGGGAAGGGGAGTGGAAATGGAGTGGGGTAGGGGGTGGGGGAGGGGTGTGGGTATGGGGAGTAGGGGAGGGGAGTGGAGGAGGAGATTTGGGGACGGGAGTGGGGTTGGGGAGTGGGGGAGGGGTGTGATGTAGAGTAGTGGTGGAGGGGGTTGGGGAGGGGAGTTGGGGAGGGGAGTGGGGTAGGGGAATGGGGAGGGGGGTTGGGGAGCGGAATGGAGGAGGGAACTTTATGAGGCGAGTGGGGGAGGGGAGTGGAGAGGAGTGGAGAGGAGGGGAGTGGGGGAGGGGTGTGATGTCGGGTAGTGGTGGAGGGGGGTTGGGGAGGGGAGTTGGGGAGGGGAGTGGGGTAGGGGAATGGGGAGGGGGGTTGGGGAGCGGAATGGAGGAGGGAAGTTTGGGAGGCAAGTGGGGGAGGGGAGTGGAGAGGAGTGGAGAGGAGGGGAGTGGGGGAGGGGATTGGGAAGGGGAGTGGGGAGGAGAGATGAGGGGGAGAGGAGAGGGGTAGAGAGTGGGAGTGGTGGAGGGAAGTGGGGGAGGAGATTGTGGGAGGAGAGAAGGAGAGAGGACTGGGGTAGGGGAGTGGGTGTGGGGAGTGGTGCAGGGGATTGGGTGTGTGGAGGGGAGTGGGGTAGGGGAGTGGGAGTGGAGTGTGGTGGAAGGGAGTGGGTGTGTGGAGGGGAGAGGGGGAGGTGAGTGCGGGAGGGGAGTGGGGGAGGGATTTGGGGGAGGGCAGATGGGGAGGTGAGTGGGGTTGGGGAGTGGGGGAGGGGCATGGGGGAGTGGAGTGGAGGGGAGAGTTTGGGGAGGGGATTTGGGTAGGAGAATGGGGGAGGGTGTTGGGGAGCGGAGTATGGAGGGGAGTGGGGGAGGGGAGTGGAGTGGGGGAGGAGATTGGGGGAGGGGAGTGGGGGAGGAGATTGGGGGAGGGGAATGGGGGAGGAGTGTGGAGTAGGGGTTTGGGGGAGAGGAGTGGGATAGGGGAAGGGGAGGGGTATTGGAGAACGGGGTGGGGGAGCGGAGTGGAGTAGGGAAGTTTGGGAGGCGAGTGGGGGAGCTGAGTGGGGGAGGGGAGTGATATAGGGGGGTGGGGGAGGGGAGTGGGGTAGGGGAGCTGGGGCGGGGAGTGGGCAAGGGGAGCTGGGGAGCGCAGTGGGGTAGAGGAGTGGGGGTGGAGAGTGGGAGTGAGCGGGGGAGGGGAGTGGTATTGGGGAGTGGGGGAGGTGAGTGGGAGGAAGTTGGTGGGGGGATTTGGGGAGATGAGTGGGGGAGGGAAGTTGGGGAAGTGAGTGGGGTTGGGGTGTGAGGGAGGGGAGTTAGGGAGGGGAGTGGGGAGTTGAGTGGGAGGGAGTTAGTGAGGGGAGTTGGGGAGGTGAGGGGGGAGGTGAGTGGGGGAGGGGAGTTAGGGAGGGGAGTTAGGGAGGTGGGTGGGAGGGAGTTAGTGAGGGGAGTTGGGGAGTTGAATGGGGGAGGGGAGTGGGGGTGCGGAGTTAGGGAGGTAGGTGGGGTAGGGGAGTGGGGTTGGGGAGCGGAATGGAGGAGGGCAGTTTGGGAGGCGAGTGTGGGAGGGGAGTGGAGAGGAGTGGAGAGCAGGGGAGTGGGGGAGGTGAGTGAGAGGGAGTTAGTGAGGGGAGTTGGTGAGGTGAGGGGGATGGAGTTGGTGAGGGGGATTGGGGAGGTAAGTGGGGTGGGGGAGTGAGGGAGGGGAGTTAGGGAGGGGAGTGGGGTGAGGGAGGGGAGTTAGGGAGGGGAGTGGGGGAGGTGAGTGGGAGGGAGTTAGTGAGGGGAGTTGGGGAGGTGAGGGGGAGGGGAGTGGGGGAGGCGAGTTAGGGAGGGGAGTTAAGGATGTGAGTGGGAGGGAGTTGGTGAGGGGAGTTGGGGAGGTGAGTAGTGGAGGGGTGTGGGCTTGCGGAGTTAGGGATGTGAGTGGGGTTGGGGTGTGGGGGAGTGGAGTGGGTAAGGGGAGCTGGGGATGGGATTTGGGACGGGGAATGGGGGAGGGTGTTTGGGGAGCGGAGTGGAGTAGGGAAGTTTGGGAGGTGAGTGGGGGATGGGAGTGGTGTCGGGGAGTGGGGGAGGGGTGTGATATATGCGAGTGGGGGAGGGGAGTGAGGTAGGGGAGTTGGGGCGGGGAGTGGGCAAGGGGAGCTGGGGAGCGCAGTGGGGTGGGGAGTGGGGGTGGAGAATGGGGGTGAGCGGGGGAGGGGAGTGGGATAGGGGAGTGGGTACCATGAGTGGGAGGGAGTTGGGCAGGGGAGTGAGTGAGGGGAGTTGGGGAGGGGTGTGAGGGAGGGGAGTTAGGGAGAGGAGTGGGGGAGGTGAGTGGGAGGGAGTTGGTGGGGAGAGTTGGGGAGATGAGTGGGGGAGGGGAATGGGGGAGGGAAGTTGGTGATCTGAGAGGGGTAGGGGAGTGAGGGAGGGGAGATAGGGAGGGGAGTGGGGGAGGTGAGTGGGAGGGAGTTAGTGAGTGGAGTTATGGAGGTGAGTGGTAGGGAGTTGGGAAGGTGAATGTGGGAGGGGAGTTGGGGTAGGGGAGTGGGGGAGGGGAGTGGGTAAGGGGTGCTGGGGAGGGGATTTGGGTAGGGGAATGCGGGCGTGGGTTTGGGGAGCGGAGTGGAGTATTGAAGTTTGGGAGGCGAGTGGGGAATGGGAGTGGTGTAGGGGAGGGGGGAGGAGAATGACAGAGGGGAGTGGGGGAAGGGATCGGGTGAGGGGAGTGGGGTAGTGGAGTGGGGGGGGGTGTGATATAGGGGAGTGCGGGAGGGGAGTGGGGTAGGGGAGCTGGGGCGGGGAGTGGGAAATGGGAGCTGGGGAGTGCAGTGGGGTAGGGGAGTGGGGGTGGAGAGTGGGGGTGAGCGGTGGATTGGAGTGGGATAGGGGAGTGGGGGAGGTGAGTGGGAGGGAGTTGGGCAGGTGAGTGGGTAAGGGGAGTTGGGGAGGGGAGTTAGGGAGGGGAGTGGGGGAGGTGAGTAGGAGGGAGTTGTTGGGGGGAGTTGGGGAGATGTGGGGGAGGGGAGTGAGGGATGGGAGTTAGGGAGGGGAGTGGGGGAGGTGAGTGGGAGGGAGTTAGTGAGTGGAGTTGTGGAGGTGAGGGGGTGGGGAGTGGGGGAGGGGAGTTATGCAGGTGAGTGGGAGGGAGTTGGGAAGGTGAGTTGGGGAGGGGAGTTGGCGTGCGGAGTTAGGGAGGTGAGTGGCGTCGGGGAGTTGGGGAGGGGAGTTAGGGAGGGGAGTGGGGGAGGTGAGTGGGAGGACTTAGTGAGGGGAGTTGGGGAGGTGAGGGGGAGCGGAGTGGAGTAGGGAAGTTTGGGAGGCGAGTGGGGGAAGGGAGTGGTGTAGGGGAGTGGGGGAGGGGATTGACATAGGGGAGTGGGGGAGGGGAGCTGGAGAGGGGAGTGGGGTAGGGGAGTGGGGGAGGGGAATGGTGCAGGGGAGTGGGGGTGGGGAGTGCGGGAGGGGTGTTGGGGAAGGGAGTGGGGGAGGGGAATGAGGGATTGGAGTGGGGGAGGTGAGTGGGGGAGGGGAGTGGGGTAGGGGTGTTGGGGATGGGAGTGGGGGAGGGGAGTGATATAGTGATGTGGGGAAGTGGAGTGGGGGAGGGTAGTGGGGGAGAGGAGTGGGGGCGGGGAGTGGGGGAGGGGAGTGGGGGAGGTGAGTGGGGTAGGGGTGTTGGGGAGGGGAGTGGGGGTGGTGAGTGGGAGGGAGTTGTTGGGGGGAGTTGGGGAGATGAGTGGGGGAGATGAGTGGGGGAGGGAAGTTGGTGACGTGAGTGGGGTAGGGGAGTCAGGGAGGGGATTTAGGGAGGGGAGTGGGGGAGGTGAGAGGGAGGACTTAGTGAGGGGAGTTGGGGAGGTGAGGGCGAGGGGAGTGGGGGAGGGGAGTTAGGGATGTGAGTGGGGCAGGGGAGTGGGGGAGGGGAGTGGGTAAGGGGAGCTGGGGAGGGGATATGGGTAGGGGAATAGGGGAGGGGGTTTGGGGAGCGCAGTGGAGTAGGGAAGTTTGGGAGGCGAGTGCGGGACGGGAGTGGTGTAGGGGAGTGGGGGAGGGGATTGACATAGGGGAGTGGGGGAGGGGTGTTGGGGAGGGGAATGGGGGAGGGGAGTGGAGTAGGGGGGTGGGGGAGGGGTGTGAGGGAGGGAGTTTGGGGAGGGGTGTGGGGGAGGGGAGCGGGGGAGGGCTGTGGGGTAGGGGAGTGGTGGAGGGGAATGGGGGATTGGAGTGGGGGAGGGGAGTGGGGGAGGGGAGTGGGGTAGGGGTGTTGGGGATGGGAGTGGGGGAGGGGAGTGATATTGCGCAGTGGGGAAGTGGAGTGGGAGGAGTAGAGTGGGGGAGTGGAGTGGGGGAGGGGAGTGGGGTAGGGGTGTTGGGGATGGGAGTGGGGTAGGGGTGTTGGGGAGGGGAATGGGGGAGGGGAGTGGTGGAGAGGAGTGGGGGAGTGGAGTGGGGGAGGGGAGTGGGGGAGGGGAGTGGGGTAGGGGTGTTGGGGAGGGGAGTGGGGGAGGGGAGTGGGAGGAGTGGAGTGGGGGAGGGGAGTGGGGGAGGGGAGTGGGGTAGGGGTGTTGGGGAGGGGAGTGGGGGAGGGGAGTGGGGGAGGGGAGTGGGGGAGGGGAGTGGGGTAGGGGTGTTGGGGAGAGGAGTGGGGGAGTGGAGTGGGGGAGGGGAGTGGGGGAGGGGAGTGGGGTAGGGGTGTTGGGGAGGGGAGTGGGGGAGGGGAGTGGTGGAGAGGAGTGGGGGAGGGGAGTGGGGTAGGGGTGTTGGGGAGGGGAGTGGGGGAGGGGAGTGGGGGAGGGGAGTGGGGTAGGGGTGTTGGGGAGGGGAGTGGGGGAGGGGAGTGGGGGAGGGGAGTGGGGTAGGGGTGTTGGGGAGGGGAGTGGGGGAGGGGAGTGGTGGAGAGGAGTGCCTTGGAACATGTACTGACATTAATGGTGCTATATAAATACAAGTTGTTGTTGTGTTGGACATATATCACCTTTCCTTCATCATGACTGGGTGAAAATGCTGTAACTCCTTCTCCAACACCATTGTGAGATGACCTTCACCACACAGACTGCAGAGGTTCAAGGTAATGGACCAGCATCACCTTCTCAATGGACAACTGGGGATGGACAATATCTGCTGGTCTAGTGACAGACACATCCTAACAATGAAGACAAATATCTGTCTGTGTAAAATGGATGAAAAGTCTTTACACAAAGAGAATCATAGAGAGATACTGCACTGAAACAGACCCTTTGGCCCATCGAGTCTGTGCTGACCAACAGCCACCCATTTATATATCCGACATTAATCCCATATTCCCTACCACATCCCCACCATCCTCCAACCACATAACGAGACTAGGGACATTTACAATGGCCAATTTATCAATCAAACTGCAAGTCTTTGTCTGTGGGAGGAAACCAGAGCACCCGGCAGAAACCCACATGGTCACAGGGAAAACTTGCAAACTCCACACAGGCAGCACCCAGAACAGAACCCGGGACACTGGAGCTGTGAGACTGTGGCAGTAAACAGAACAGAACCCAGGTCACTGGAGCTGTGAGACTGTGGCAGTAAACAGAACCGAACCCAGGTCACTGGAGCTGTGAGACTGTGGCAGTAAACAGAACCGAACCCGGGTCACTGGAGCTGTGAGACTGTGGCAGTAAACAGAACCGAACCCGGGTCACTGGAGCTGTGAGACTGTGGCAGTAAACAGAACCGAACCCGGGACACTGGAGCTGTGAGACTGTGGCAGTAAACAGAACCGAACCCGGGTCACTGGAGCTGTGAGGCTGTGGCAGTCAACAGAACCGAACCCAGGTCACTGGAGCTGTGAGGCTGTGGCAGTAAACAGAACCGAACCCAGGTCACTGGAGCTGTGAGGCTGTGGCAGTGAACAGAACCGAACCCGGGTCACTGGAGATGTGGGACTGTGGCAGGAAACAGAACCGAACCCAGGTCACTGGAGCTGTGAGACTGTGGCAGTAAACAGAACTGAACCCGGGTCACTGGAGCTGTGAGGCTGTGGCAGTAAACAGAACCGAACCCGGGTCACTGGAGCTGTGAGACTGTGGCAGTGAACAGAACTGAACCCGGGACACTGGAGCTGTGAGACTGTGGCAGTGAACAGAACCGAACCCGGGTCACTGGAGCTGTGAGACTGTGGCAGGAAACAGAACCGAACCCGGGACACTGGAGCTGTGAGACTGTGGCAGTAAACAGAACCGAACCCAGGTCACTGGAGCTGTGAGACTGTGGCAGTAAACAGAACCGAACCCAGGTCACTGGAGCTGCGAGACTGTGGCAAAAAACAGAACCGAACCCGGGACACTGGAGCTGTGAGACTGTGGCAGTAAACAGAACCGAACCCGGGTCACTGGAGCTGTGAGACTGTGGCAGTAAACAGAACCGAACCCGGGTCACTGGAGCTGTGAGACTGTGGCAGTAAACAGAACTGAACCCGGGACACTGGAGCGGTGAGACTGTGGCAGTAAACAGAACCGAACCCGGGACACTGGAGCTGTGAGACTGTGGCAGTACGCAGAACCGAACCCAGGTCACTGGAGCTGTGAGACTGTGGCAGTAAACAGAACCGAACCCAGGTCACTGGAGCTGTGAGACTGTGGCAGTAAACAGAATCGAACCCAGGTCACTGGAGCTGTGAGACTGTGGCAGTAAACAGAACCGAACCCAGGTCACTGGAGCTGTGAGACTGTGGCAGTAAACAGAACCGAACCCGGGTCACTGGAGCTGTGAGACTGTGGCAGTAAACAGAACCGAACCCAGGTCACTGGAGCTGTGAGACTGTGGCAGTAAACAGAACTGAACCCGGGACACTGGAGCGGTGAGACTGTGGCAGTAAACAGAACCGAACCCAGGTCACTGGAGCTGTGAGACTGTGGCAGTAAACAGAACTGAACCCGGGTCACTGGAGCTGTGAGAATGTGGCAGTAAACAGAACCGAACCCGGGTCACTGAAGCTGTGAGACTGTGGCAGTAAACAGAACCGAACCCAGGTCACTGGAGCTGTGAGACTGTGGCAGTAAACAGAACCGAACCCAGGTCAGTGGAGCTGTGAGACTGTGGCAGTAAACAGAACTGAACCCGGGTCACTGGAGCTGTGAGACTGTGGCAGTAAACAGAACTGAACCCGGGTCACTGGAGCAGTGAGACTGTGGCAGTAAACAGAACCGAACCCAGGTCACTGGAGCTGTGAGACTGTGGCAGTAAACAGAACCGAACCCGGGACACTGGAGCTGTGAGGCTGTGGCAGTCCCCAGAACCGAACCCGGGACACTGGAGCTGTGAGACTGCGGCAGTACGCAGAACTGAACCCGGGTCACTGGAGCTGTGAGAGTGTGGCAGTAAACAGAACCGAACCCGGGACACTGGAGCTGTGAGACTGTGGCAGTAAACAGAACCGAACCCAGGACACTGGAGCTGTGAGACTGTGGCAGTAAACAGAACCGAACTCAGGTCACTGGAGCTGTGAGACTGTGGCAGTAAACAGAACTGAACCCAGGTCACTGGAGCTGTGAGACTGTGGCAGTAAACAGAACTGAACCCAGGTCACTGGAGCTGTGAGACTGTGGCAGTAAACAGAACCGAACCCAGGACACTGGAGCTGTGAGACTGTGGCAGTAAACAGAACTGAACCCAGGTCACTGGAGCTGTGAGACTGTGGCAGTAAACAGAACCGAACCCAGGTCACTGGAGCTGTGAGGCTGTGGCAGTAAACAGAACTGAACCCAGGTCACTGGAGCTGTGAGACTGTGGCAGTAAACAGAACCGAACCCAGGTCACTGGAGCTGTGAGGCTGTGGCAGTGAACAGAACCGAACCCAGGTCACTGGAGCTGTGAGACTGTGGCAGTAAACAGAACTGAACCCAGGTCACTGGAGCTGTGAGACTGTGGCAGTAAACAGAACCGAACCCGGGTCACTGGAGCTGTGAGACTGTGGCAGTAAACAGAACCGAACCCAGGTCACTGGAGCTGTGAGACTGTGGCAGTAAACAGAACCGAACCCAGGTCACTGGAGCTGTGAGACTGTGGCAGTAAACAGAACCGAACCCGGGTCACTGGAGCTGTGAGGCTGTGGCAGTAAACAGAACCGGACCCGGGACACTGGAGCTGTGAGACTGTGGCAGTCCCCAGAACCGAACCCAGGTCACTGGAGCTGTGAGACTGTGGCAAAAAACAGAACCGAACCCGGGTCACTGGAGCTGTGAGGCTGTGGCAGTAAACAGAACCGAACCCAGGTCACTGGAGCTGTGAGGCTGTGGCAGTCCCCAGAACCGAACCCAGGTCACTGGAGCTGTGAGAGTGTGGCAGTAAACAGAACCGAACCCGGGACACTGGAGCTGTGAGGCTGTGGCAGTCCCCAGAACCGAACCCGGGACACTGGAGCTGTGAGACTGTGGCAGTACGCAGAACTGAACCCGGGTCACTGGAGCTGTGAGAGTGTGGCAGTAAACAGAACCGAACCCGGGACACTGGAGCTGTGAGGCTGTGGCAGTAAACAGAACCGAACCCAGGTCAGTGGAGCTGTGAGACTGTGGCAGTAAACAGAACCGAACCCAGGTCACTGGAGCTGTGAGACTGTGGCAGTCCCCAGAACCGAACCCGGGTCACTGGAGCTGTGAGACTGTGGCAGTCCCCAGAACCGAACCCAGGTCACTGGAGCTGTGAGAGTGTGGCAGTAAACAGAACCGAACCCAGGTCACTGGAGCTGTGAGACTGTGGCAGTAAACAGAACCGAACCCGGGTCACTGGAGCGGTGAGACTGTGGCAGTAAACAGAACCGAACCCGGGTCACTGGAGCTGTGAGGCTGTGGCAGTAAACAGAACCGAACCCGGGTCACTGGAGCTGTGAGACTGTGGCAGTAAACAGAACCGAACCCAGGTCACTGGAGCTGTGAGACTGTGGCAGTAAACAGAACCGAACCCAGGTCACTGGAGCTGTGAGACTGTGGCAGTAAACAGAACCGAACCCAGGACACTGGAGCTGTGAGGCTGTGGCAGTAAACAGAACCGAACCCAGGTCACTGGAGCTGTGAGACTGTGGCAGTAAACAGAACTGAACCCAGGACACTGGAGCTGTGAGACTGTGGCAGTAAACAGAACCGAACCCAGGTCACTGGAGCTGTGAGACTGTGGCAGTAAACAGAACAGAACCCAGGTCACTGGAGCTGTGAGACTGTGGCAGTAAACAGAACCGAACCCAGGTCACTGGAGCTGTGAGACTGTGACAGTAAACAGAACCGAACCCGGGACACTGGAGCTGTGAGACTGTGGCAGTAAACAGAACCGAACCCGGGACACTGGAGCTGTGAGACTGTGGCAGTAAACAGAACCGAACCCGGGACACTGGAGCTGTGAGACTGTGGCAGTGAACAGAACCGAACCCAGGTCACTGGAGCTGTGAGACTGTGGCAGTAAACAGAACCGAACCCAGGTCACTGGAGCTGTGAGACTGTGGCAGTAAACAGAACCGAACCCAGGTCACTGGAGCTGTGAGACTGTGGCAGTAAACAGAACCGAACCCAGGTCACTGGAGCTGTGAGACTGTGGCAGTAAACAGAACCGAACCCGGGACACTGGAGCTGTGAGACTGTGGCAGTGAACAGAACAGAACCCGGGTCACTGGAGCTGTGAGACTATGGCAGTAAACAGAACCGAACCCGGGACACTGGAGCTGTGAGACTGTGACAGTAAACAGAACCGAACCCAGGTCACTGAAGCTGTGAGACTGTGGCAGTAAACAGAACCGAACCCAGGTCACTGGAGCTATGAGACTGTGGCAGTAAACAGAACCGAACCCAGGTCACTGGAGCTATGAGACTGTGGCAGTAAACAGAACCGAACCCAGGTCACTGGAGCTGTGAGACTGTGGCAGTAAACAGAACCGAACCCAGGTCACTGGAGCTGTGAGACTGTGGCAGTAAACAGAACCGAACCCGGGTCACTGGAGCTGTGAGACTGTGGCAGTAAACAGAACCGAACCCGGGTCACTGAAGCTATGAGACTGTGGCAGTAAACAGAACCGAACCCAGGTCACTGGAGCTGTGAGGCTGTGGCAGTAAACAGAACCGAACCCGGGTCACTGAAGCTGTGAGACTGTGGCAGTAAACAGAACCGAACCCAGGTCACTGGAGCTGTGAGACTGTGGCAGTAAACAGAACCGAACCCGGGTCACTGGAGCTGTGAGACTGTGGCAGTGAACAGAACCGAACCCATGTCACTGGAGCTGTGAGACTGTGGCAGTAAACAGAACCGAACCCAGGTCACTGGAGATGTGAGACTGTGGCAGTAAACAGAACCGAACCTGGGACACTGGAGCTGTGAGACTGTGGCAGTACGCAGAACCGAACCCAGGTCACTGGAGCTGTGAGACTGTGGCAGTAAACAGAACCGAACCCAGGTCACTGGAGCTGTGAGACTGTGGCAGTAAACAGAACCGAACCCGCGTTACTGGAGCTGTGAGACTGTGGCAGTAAACAGAACTGAACCCGGGACACTGGAGCTGTGAGACTGTGGCAGTAAACAGAACTGAACCCAGGTCACTGGAGCTGTGAGACTGTGGCAGTAAACAGAACTGAACCCGGGACACTGGAGCTGTGAGACTGTGGCAGTGAACAGAACTGAACCCGGGACACTGGAGCTGTGAGACTGTGGCAGTAAACAGAACTGAACCCGGGACACTGGAGCTGTGAGACTGTGGCAGTAAACAGAACTGAACCCAGGTCACTGGAGCTGTGAGACTGTGGCAGTAAACAGAACTGAACCCGGGACACTGGAGCTGTGAGACTGTGGCAGTGAACAGAACTGAACCCGGGACACTGGAGCTGTGAGACTGTGGCAGTAAACAGAACTGAACCCGGGACACTGGAGCTGTGAGACTGTGGCAGTAAACAGAACTGAACCCGGGTCACTGGAGCTATGAGACTGTGGCAGTAAACAGAACTGAACCCGGGTCACTGGAGCTGTGAGACTGTGGCAGTAAACAGAACCGAACCCAGGTTACTGGAGCTGTGAGACTGTGGCAGTAAACAGAACCGAACCCGGGACACTGGAGCTGTGAGGCTGTGGCAGTCCCCAGAACCGAACCCGGGACACTGGAGCTGTGAGACTGCGGCAGTACGCAGAACTGAACCCGGGTCACTGGAGCTGTGAGAGTGTGGCAGTAAACAGAACCGAACCCGGGACACTGGAGCTGTGAGACTGTGGCAGTCCCCAGAACCGAACTCAGGACACTGGAGCTGTGAGGCTGTGGCAGTAAACAGAACCGAACTCAGGTCACTGGAGCTGTGAGACTGTGGCAGTAAACAGAACTGAACCCAGGTCACTGGAGCTGTGAGACTGTGGCAGTAAACAGAACTGAACCCAGGTCACTGGAGCTGTGAGACTGTGGCAGTAAACAGAACCGAACCCAGGACACTGGAGCTGTGAGACTGTGGCAGTAAACAGAACTGAACCCAGGTCACTGGAGCTGTGAGACTGTGGCAGTAAACAGAACCGAACCCAGGTCACTGGAGCTGTGAGGCTGTGGCAGTAAACAGAACTGAACCCAGGTCACTGGAGCTGTGAGACTGTGGCAGTAAACAGAACCGAACCCAGGTCACTGGAGCTGTGAGGCTGTGGCAGTAAACAGAACTGAACCCAGGTCACTGGAGCTGTGAGACTGTGGCAGTAAACAGAACCGAACCCGGGTCACTGGAGCTGTGAGACTATGGCAGTAAACAGAACCGAACCCGGGTCACTGGAGCTGTGAGACTGTGGCAGTCAACAGAACCGAACCCAGGTCACTGGAGCTGTGAGACTGTGGCAGTAAACAGAACCGAACCCAGGTCACTGGAGCTGTGAGACTGTGGCAGTAAACAGAACCGGACCCGGGACACTGGAGCTGTGAGACTGTGGCAGTAAACAGAACCGAACCCGGGTCACTGGAGCTGTGAGGCTGTGGCAGTAAACAGAACCGGACCCGGGACACTGGAGCTGTGAGACTGTGGCAGTCCCCAGAACCGAACCCAGGTCACTGGAGCTGTGAGACTGTGGCAAAAAACAGAACCGAACCCGGGTCACTGGAGCTGTGAGGCTGCGGCAGTAAACAGAACCGAACCCAGGTCACTGGAGCTGTGAGGCTGTGGCAGTCCCCAGAACCGAACCCAGGTCACTGGAGCTGTGAGAGTGTGGCAGTAAACAGAACCGAAACCGGGACACTGGAGCTGTGAGGCTGTGGCAGTCCCCAGAACCGAACCCGGGACACTGGAGCTGTGAGACTGTGGCAGGACGCAGAACTGAACCCGGGTCACTGGAGCTGTGAGACTGTGGCAGTAAACAGAACCGAACCCGGGACACTGGAGCTGTGAGGCTGTGGCAGTAAACAGAACCGAACCCAGGTCACTGGAGCTGTGAGACTGTGGCAGTAAACAGAACCGAACCCAGGTCACTGGAGCTGTGAGACTGTGGCAGTCCCCAGAACCGAACCCGGATCACAGGAGCTGTGAGACTGTGGCAGTCCCCAGAACCGAGCCCAGGTCACTGGAGCTGTGAGAGTGTGGCAGTAAACAGAACCGAACCCAGGTCACTGGAGCTGTGAGACTGTGGCAGTAAACAGAACCGAACCCGGGTCACTGGAGCGGTGAGACTGTGGCAGTAAACAGAACCGAACCCGGGTCACTGGAGCTGTGAGGCTGTGGCAGTAAACAGAACCGAACCCGGGTCACTGGAGCTGTGACACTGTGGCAGTAAACAGAACCGAACCCAGGTCACTGGAGCTGTGAGACTGTGGCAGTAAACAGAACCGAACCCAGGTCACTGGAGCTGTGAGACTGTGGCAGTAAACAGAACCGAACCCAGGACACTGGAGCTGTGAGGCTGTGGCAGTAAACAGAACCGAACCCGGGTCACTGGATCTGTGAGACTGTGGCAGTAAACCGAACTGAACCCAGGACACTGGAGCTGTGAGACTGTGGCAGTAAACAGAACCGAACACAGGTCACTGGAGCTGTGAGACTGTGGCAGTAAACAGAACAGAACCCAGGTCACTGGAGCTGTGAGACTGTGGCAGTAAACAGAACTGAACCCGGGACACTGGAGCTTTGAGACTGTGGCAGTCCCCAGAACCGAACCCAGGACACTGGAGCTGTGAGGCTGTGGCAGTAAACAGAACCGAACTCAGGTCACTGCAGCTGTGAGACTGTGGCAGTAAACAGAACTGAACCCAGGTCACTGGAGCTGTGAGACTGTGGCAGTAAACAGAACCGAACCCAGGTCACTGGAGCTGTGAGACTGTGGCAGTAAACAGAACCGAACCCGGGTCACTGGAGCTGTGAGGCTGTGGCAGTAAACAGAACCGGACCCGGGACACTGGAGCTGTGAGACTGTGGCAGTCCCCAGAACCGAACCCAGGTCACTGAAGCTGTGAGACTGTGCAAAAAACAGAACCGAACCCGGGTCACTGGAGCTGTGAGGCTGCGGCAGTAAACAGAACCGAACCCAGGTCACTGGAGCTGTGAGGCTGTGGCAGTCCCCAGAACCGAACCCAGGTCACTGGAGCTCTGAGAGTGTGGCAGTAAACAGAACCGAACCCGGGACACTGGAGCTGTGAGGCTGTGGCAGTCCCCATAACCGAACCCGGGACACTGGAGCTGTGAGACTGTGGCAGTACGCAGAACCGAACCCAGGTCACTGGAGCTGTGAGACTGTGGCAGTAAACAGAACCGAACCCAGGTCACTGGAGCTGTGAGACTGTGGCAGTCCCCAGAACCGAACCCGGGTCACTGGAGCTGTGAGACTGTGGCAGTCCCCAGAACCGAACCCAGGTCACTGGAGCTGTGAGAGTGTGGCAGTAAACAGAACCGAACCCAGGTCACTGGAGCTGTGAGACTGTGGCAGTAAACAGAACCGAACCCGGGTCACTGGAGCGGTGAGACTGTGGCAGTAAACAGAAGCGAACCCGGGTCACTGGAGCTGTGAGGCTGTGGCAGTAAACAGAACCGAACCCGGGTCACTGGAGCTGTGAGACTGTGGCAGTAAACAGAACCGAACCCAGGTCACTGGAGCTGTGAGACTGTGGCAGTAAACAGAACCGAACCCAGGTCACTGGAGCTGTGAGACTGTGGCAGTAAACAGAACCGAACCCAGGACACTGGAGCTGTGAGGCTGTGGCAGTAAACAGAACCGAACCCGGGTCACTGGAGCTGTGAGACTGTGGCAGTAAACAGAACTGAACCCAGGACACTGGAGCTGTGAGACTGTGGCAGTAAACAGAACCGAACCCAGGTCACTGGAGCTGTGAGACTGTGGCAGTAAAGAGAACAGAACCCAGGTCACTGGAGCTGTGAGACTGTGGCAGTAAACAGAACCGAACCCGGGACACTGGAGCTGTAAGACTGTGACAGTAAACAGAACCGAACCCAGGTCACTGGAGCTGTAAGACTGTGACAGTAAACAGAACCGAACCCAGGTCACTGGAGCTGTGAGACTGTGGCAGTAAACAGAACCGAACCCGGGACACTGGAGCTGTGAGACTGTGGCAGTAAACAGAACCGCACCCGGGACACTGGAGCAGTGAGACTGTGGCAGTAAACAGAACCGAACCCGGGACACTGGAGCTGTGAGACTGTGGCAGTGAACAGAACCGAACCCAGGTCACTGGAGCTGTGAGACTGTGGCAGTAAACAGAACCGAACCCAGGTCACTGGAGCTGTGAGACTGTGGCAGTAAACAGAACGGAACCCAGGTCACTGGAGCTGTGAGACTGTGGCAGTAAACAGAACCGAACCCGGACACTGGAGCTGTGAGACTGTGGCAGTGAACAGAACAGAACCCGGGTCACTGGAGCTGTGAGACTGTGGCAGTACGCAGAACCGAACCCAGGTCACTGGAGCTATGAGACTGTGGCAGTAAACAGAACCGAACCCGGGTCACTGAAGCTGTGAGACTGTGGCAGTAAACAGTACCGAACCCATGTCACTGGAGCTGTGAGGCTGTGGCAGTAAACAGAACTGAACCCAGGTCACTGAAGCTGTGAGACTGTGGCAGTACGCAGAACCGAACCCGGGTCACTGGAGCTGTGAGACTGTGGCAGTAAACAGAACCGAACCTATGTCACTGGAGCTGTGAGACTGTGGCAGTAAACAGAACTGAACCCGGGTCACTGGAGCTGTGAGACTGTGGCAGTAAACAGAACCGAACCCAGGTCACTGGAGCTGTGAGACTGTGGCAGTAAACTAAACCGAACCCGGGTCACTGGAGATGTGAGACTGTGGCAGTACGCAGAACCGAACCCGGGTCACTGGAGCTCTGAGACTGTGGCAGTAAACAGAACCGAACCCGGGTCACTGGAGCTGTGAGACTGTGGCAGTAAACAGAACTGAACCCGGGACACTGGAGCTGTGAGACTGTGGCAGTAAACAGAACCGAACCCAGGTCACTGGAGCTGTGAGACTGTGGCAGTAAACAGAACCGAACCCAGGTCACTGGAGCTGTGAGACTGTGGCAGGAAACAGAACCGAACCCAGGTCACTGGAGCTGTGTGACTGTGGCAGTAAACAGAACCGAACCCGGGTCACTGGAGCTGTGAGGCTGTGGCAGTAAACAGAACCGGACCCGGGACACTGGAGCTGTGAGACTGTGGCAGTCCCCAGAACCGAACCCAGGTCACTGGAGCTGTGAGACTGTGGCAAAAAACAGAACCGAACCCGGGTCACTGGAGCTGTGAGGCTGTGGCAGTAAACAGAACCGAACCCAGGTCACTGGAGCTGTAAGACTGTGACAGTAAACAGAACGGAACCCAGGTCACAGGAGCTGTGAGACTGTGGCAGTAAACAGAACCGAACCCGGGACACTGGAGCTGTGAGACTGTGGCAGTAAACAGAACCGAACCCAGGTCACTGGAGCTGTGAGACTGTGGCAGTAAACAGAGCCGAACCCGGGACACTGGAGCTGTGAGACTGTGGCAGTAAACAGAACCGAACCCGGGTCACTGGAGCTGTGAGACTGTGGCAGTAAACAGAACCGAACCCAGGTCACTGGAGCTGTGAGACTGTGGCAGTAAACTAAACCGAACCCGGGTCACTGGAGATGTGAGACTGTGGCAGTACGCAGAACCGAACCCGGGTCACTGGAGCTCTGAGACTGTGGCAGTAAACAGAACCGAACCCGGGTCACTGGAGCTGTGAGACTGTGGCAGTAAACAGAACTGAACCCGGGACACTGGAGCTGTGAGACTGTGGCAGTAAACAGAACCGAACCCAGGTCACTGGAGCTGTGAGACTGTGGCAGTAAACAGAACCGAAACCAGGTCACTGGAGCTGTGAGACTGTGGCAGGAAACAGAACCGAACCCAGGTCACTGGAGCTGTGTGACTGTGGCAGTAAACAGAACCGAACCCGGGTCACTGGAGCTGTGAGGCTGTGGCAGTAAACAGAACCGGACCCGGGACACTGGAGCTGTGAGACTGTGGCAGTCCCCAGAACCGAACCCAGGTCACTGGAGCTGTGAGACTGTGGCAAAAAACAGAACCGAACCCGGGTCACTGGAGCTGTGAGGCTGTGGCAGTAAACAGAACCGAACCCGGGTCACTGGAGCTGTGAGACTGTGGCAGTAAACAGAACGGAACCCAGGTCACTGGAGCTGTGAGAGTGTGGCAGTAAACAGAACCGAACCCGGGACACTGGAGCTGTGAGACTGTGGCAGTGAACAGAACAGAACCCGGGTCACTGGAGCTGTGAGACTGTGGCAGTACGCAGAACCGAACCCGGGTCACTGGAGCTGTGAGACTGCGGCAGTACGCAGAACTGAACCCGGGTCACTGAAGCTGTGAGAGTGTGGCAGTAAACAGAACCGAACCCGGGACACTGGAGCTGTGAGACTGTGGCAGTCCCCAGAACCGAACCCAGGACACTGGAGCTGTGAGGCTGTGGCAGTAAACAGAACTGAACCCAGGTCACTGGAGCTGTGAGACTGTGGCAGTAAACAGAACTGAACCCAGGTCACTGGAGCTGTGAGACTGTGGCAGTAAACAGAACCGAACCCAGGACACTGGAGCTGTGAGACTGTGGCAGTAAACAGAACTGAACCCAGGTCACTGGAGCTGTGAGACTGTGGCAGTAAACAGAACCGAACCCAGGTCACTGGAGCTGTGAGGCTGTGGCAGTAAACAGAACTGAACCCAGGTCACTGGAGCTGTGAGTCTGTGGCAGTAAACAGAACTGAACCCAGGTCACTGGAGCTGTGAGACTGTGGCAGTAAACAGAACCGAACCCAGGACACTGGAGCTGTGAGACTGTGGCAGTAAACAGAACTGAACCCAGGTCACTGGAGCTGTGAGACTGTGGCAGTAAACAGAACCGAACCCAGGTCACTGGAGCTGTGAGGCTGTGGCAGTAAACAGAACCGAACCCAGGACACTGGAGCTGTGAGACTGTGGCAGTAAACAGAACCGAACCCAGGTCACTGGAGCAGTGAGACTGTGGCAGTAAACAGAACCGAACCCGGGACACTGGAGCTGTGAGACTGTGGCAGTAAACATAACTGAACCCAGGTCACTGGAGCTGTGAGACTGTGACAGTAAACAGAACCGAACCCGGGACACTGGAGCTGTGAGACTGTGGCAGTAAACAGAACTGAACCCGGGTCACTGGAGCTGTGAGACTGTGGCAGTAAACAGAACCGAACCCGGGTCACCGGAGCTGTGAGACTGTGGCAGTAAACAGAACCGAACCCGGGACACTGGAGCTGTGAGACTGTGGCAGTAAACAGAACCGAACCCAGGTCACTGGAGCTGTGAGGCTGTGGCAGTAAACAGAACTGAACCCAGGTCACTGGAGCTGTGAGACTGTGGCAGTAAACAGAACCGAACCCAGGACACTGGAGCTGTGAGACTGTGGCAGTAAACAGAACCGAACCCAGGTCACTGGAGCTGTGAGGCTGTGGCAGTAAACAGAACCGAACCCGGGACACTGGAGCTGTGAGACTGTGGCAGTAAACAGAACCGAACCCAGGTCACTGGAGCTGTGAGGCTGTGGCAGTAAACAGAACTGAACCCAGGTCACTGGAGCTGTGAGACTGTGGCAGTAAACAGAGCCAAACCCAGGACACTGGAGCTGTGAGACTGTGGCAGTAAACAGAACCGAACCCGGGTCACTGGAGCTGTGAGACTATGGCAGTAAACAGAACCGAACCCGGGTCACTGGAGCTGTGAGACTGTGGCAGTAAACAGAACCGAACCCAGGTCACTGGAGCTGTGAGACTGTGGCAGTAAACAGAACCGAACCCGGGACACTGGAGCTGTGAGACTGTGGCAGTAAACAGAACCGAACCCATGTCACTGGAGCTGTGAGGCTGTGGCAGTAAACAGAACTGAACCCAGGTCACTGAAGCTGTGAGACTGTGGCAGTAAACAGAACTGAACCCGGGTCACTGGAGCTGTGAGACTGTGGCAAAAAACAGAACTGAACCCAGGTCACTGAAGCTGTGAAACTGTGGCAGTAAACAGAACTGAACCCAGGTCACTGAAGCTGTGAGACTGTGGCAGTAAACAGAACCGAACCCGGGTCACTGGAGCTGTGAGACTGTGGCAGTAAACAGATTCGAACCCATGTCACTGGAGCTGTGAGACTGTGGCAGTAAACAGAACCGAACCCGGGACACTGGAGCTGTGAGACTGTGGCAGTAAACAGAACCGAACCCGGGACACTGGAGCTGTGAGACTGTGGCAGTAAACAGAACCGAACCCGGGTCACTGGAGCTGTGAGACTGTGGCAGTAAACAGAACTGAACCCGGGACACTGGAGCTGTGAGACTGTGGCAGTAAACAGAACCGAACCCAGGTCACTGGAGCTGTGAGACTGTGGCAGTAAACAGAACCGAACCCAGGTCACTGGAGCTGTGAGACTGTGGCAGGAAACAGAACCGAACCCAGGTCACTGGAGCTGTGTGACTGTGGCAGTAAACAGAACCGAACCCGGGTCACTGGAGCTGTGAGGCTGTGGCAGTAAACAGAACCGGACCCGGGACACTGGAGCTGTGAGACTGTGGCAGTCCCCAGAACCGAACCCAGGTCACTGGAGCTGTGAGACTGTGGCAAAAAACAGAACCGAACCCGGGTCACTGGAGCTGTGAGGCTGTGGCAGTAAACAGAACCGAACCCAGGTCACTGGAGCTGTAAGACTGTGACAGTAAACAGAACGGAACCCAGGTCACAGGAGCTGTGAGACTGTGGCAGTAAACAGAACCGAACCCGGGACACTGGAGCTGTGAGACTGTGGCAGTAAACAGAACCGAACCCAGGTCACTGGAGCTGTGAGACTGTGGCAGTAAACAGAGCCGAACCCGGGACACTGGAGCTGTGAGACTGTGGCAGTAAACAGAACCGAACCCGGGTCACTGGAGCTGTGAGACTGTGGCAGTAAACAGAACCGAACCCAGGTCACTGGAGCTGTGAGACTGTGGCAGTAAACTAAA
This sequence comes from Heterodontus francisci, assembly GCF_036365525.1. NCBI lineage: Eukaryota > Metazoa > Chordata > Chondrichthyes > Heterodontiformes > Heterodontidae > Heterodontus > Heterodontus francisci. The sequence continues at coordinate 362,250 of NW_027141801.1, forward strand.
CCGAACCCGGGTCACTGGAGATGTGAGACTGTGGCAGTACGCAGAACCGAACCCGGGTCACTGGAGCTCTGAGACTGTGGCAGTAAACAGAACCGAACCCGGGTCACTGGAGCTGTGAGACTGTGGCAGTAAACAGAACTGAACCCGGGACACTGGAGCTGTGAGACTGTGGCAGTAAACAGAACCGAACCCAGGTCACTGGAGCTGTGAGACTGTGGCAGTAAACAGAACCGAACCCAGGTCACTGGAGCTGTGAGACTGTGGCAGGAAACAGAACCGAACCCAGGTCACTGGAGCTGTGTGACTGTGGCAGTAAACAGAACCGAACCCGGGTCACTGGAGCTGTGAGGCTGTGGCAGTAAACAGAACCGGACCCGGGACACTGGAGCTGTGAGACTGTGGCAGTCCCCAGAACCGAACCCAGGTCACTGGAGCTGTGAGACTGTGGCAAAAAACAGAACCGAACCCGGGTCACTGGAGCTGTGAGGCTGTGGCAGTAAACAGAACCGAACCCGGGTCACTGGAGCTGTGAGACTGTGGCAGTAAACAGAACCGAACCCGGGACACTGGAGCTGTGAGACTGTGGCAGTGAACAGAACAGAACCCGGGTCACTGGAGCTGTGAGACTGTGGCAGTACGCAGAACCGAACCCGGGTCACTGGAGCTGTGAGACTGCGGCAGTACGCAGAACTGAACCCGGGTCACTGAAGCTGTGAGAGTGTGGCAGTAAACAGAACCGAACCCGGGACACTGGAGCTGTGAGACTGTGGCAGTCCCCAGAACCGAACCCAGGACACTGGAGCTGTGAGGCTGTGGCAGTAAACAGAACTGAACCCAGGTCACTGGAGCTGTGAGACTGTGGCAGTAAACAGAACTGAACCCAGGTCACTGGAGCTGTGAGACTGTGGCAGTAAACAGAACCGAACCCAGGACACTGGAGCTGTGAGACTGTGGCAGTAAACAGAACTGAACCCAGGTCACTGGAGCTGTGAGACTGTGGCAGTAAACAGAACCGAACCCAGGTCACTGGAGCTGTGAGGCTGTGGCAGTAAACAGAACTGAACCCAGGTCACTGGAGCTGTGAGTCTGTGGCAGTAAACAGAACTGAACCCAGGTCACTGGAGCTGTGAGACTGTGGCAGTAAACAGAACCGAACCCAGGACACTGGAGCTGTGAGACTGTGGCAGTAAACAGAACTGAACCCAGGTCACTGGAGCTGTGAGACTGTGGCAGTAAACAGAACCGAACCCAGGTCACTGGAGCTGTGAGGCTGTGGCAGTAAACAGAACCGAACCCAGGACACTGGAGCTGTGAGACTGTGGCAGTAAACAGAACCGAACCCAGGTCACTGGAGCAGTGAGACTGTGGCAGTAAACAGAACCGAACCCGGGACACTGGAGCTGTGAGACTGTGGCAGTAAACATAACTGAACCCAGGTCACTGGAGCTGTGAGACTGTGACAGTAAACAGAACCGAACCCGGGACACTGGAGCTGTGAGACTGTGGCAGTAAACAGAACTGAACCCGGGTCACTGGAGCTGTGAGACTGTGGCAGTAAACAGAACCGAACCCGGGTCACCGGAGCTGTGAGACTGTGGCAGTAAACAGAACCGAACCCGGGACACTGGAGCTGTGAGACTGTGGCAGTAAACAGAACCGAACCCAGGTCACTGGAGCTGTGAGGCTGTGGCAGTAAACAGAACTGAACCCAGGTCACTGGAGCTGTGAGACTGTGGCAGTAAACAGAACCGAACCCAGGACACTGGAGCTGTGAGACTGTGGCAGTAAACAGAACCGAACCCAGGTCACTGGAGCTGTGAGGCTGTGGCAGTAAACAGAACCGAACCCGGGACACTGGAGCTGTGAGACTGTGGCAGTAAACAGAACCGAACCCAGGTCACTGGAGCTGTGAGGCTGTGGCAGTAAACAGAACTGAACCCAGGTCACTGGAGCTGTGAGACTGTGGCAGTAAACAGAGCCGAACCCGGGACACTGGAGCTGTGAGACTGTGGCAGTAAACAGAACCGAACCCGGGTCACTGGAGCTGTGAGACTATGGCAGTAAACAGAACCGAACCCGGGTCACTGGAGCTGTGAGACTGTGGCAGTAAACAGAACCGAACCCAGGTCACTGGAGCTGTGAGACTGTGGCAGTAAACAGAACCGAACCCGGGACACTGGAGCTGTGAGACTGTGGCAGTAAACAGAACCGAACCCATGTCACTGGAGCTGTGAGGCTGTGGCAGTAAACAGAACTGAACCCAGGTCACTGAAGCTGTGAGACTGTGGCAGTAAACAGAACTGAACCCGGGTCACTGGAGCTGTGAGACTGTGGCAAAAAACAGAACTGAACCCAGGTCACTGAAGCTGTGAAACTGTGGCAGTAAACAGAACTGAACCCAGGTCACTGAAGCTGTGAGACTGTGGCAGTAAACAGAACCGAACCCGGGTCACTGGAGCTGTGAGACTGTGGCAGTAAACAGATTCGAACCCATGTCACTGGAGCTGTGAGACTGTGGCAGTAAACAGAACCGAACCCGGGACACTGGAGCTGTGAGACTGTGGCAGTAAACAGAACCGAACCCGGGACACTGGAGCTGTGAGACTGTGGCAGTAAACAGAACCGAACCCGGGACACTGGAGCTGTGAGACTGTGGCAGTAAACAGAACTGAACCCGGGTCACTGGAGCTGTGAGACTGTGGCAGTGAACAGAACTGAATCCAGGTCACTGGAGCTGTGAGACTGTGGCAGTAAACAGAACCGAACCCGGGACACTGGAGCTGTGAGACTGTGGCAGTAAACAGAACCGAACCCGGGTCACTGGAGCTGTGAGACTGTGGCAGTACGCAGAACCGAACCCGGGTCACTGGAGCTGTGAGACTGTGGCAGTAAGCAGAACCGAACCCGGGTCACTGGAGCTGTGAGACTGTGGCAGTAAACAGAACCGAACCCAGGACACTGGAGCTGTGAGGCTGTGGCAGTAAACAGAACCGAACCCGGTCACTGGAGCTGTGAGACTGTGGCAGTAAACAGAACCGAACCCAGGTCACTGGAGCTGTGAGACTGTGGCAGTAAACAGAACCGAACCCAGGACACTGGAGCTGTGAGAGTGTGGCAGTAAACAGAACCGAACCCAGGTCACTGGAGCTGTGAGACTGTGGCAAAAAACAGAACCGAACCCAGGACACTGGAGCTCTGAGGCTGTGGCTGTCCCCAGAACCGAACCCAGGTCACTGAAGCTGTGAGACTGTGGCAGTAAACAGAACCGAACCCAGGTCACTGGAGCTGTGAGACTGTGGCAGTAAACAGAAACGAACCCGGGTCACTGGAGCGGTGAGACTGTGGCAGTAAACAGAACCGAACCCGGGTCACTGGAGCTGTGAGACTGTGGCAGTCCCCAGAACCGAACCCAGGTCACTGGAGCTGTGAGAGTGTGGCAGTAAACAGAACCGAACCCAGGTCACTGGAGCTGTGAGACTGTGGCAGTAAACAGAAACGAACCCGGGTCACTGGAGCGGTGAGACTGTGGCAGTAAACAGAACCGAACCCGGGTCACTGGAGCTGTGAGGCTGTGGCAGTAAACAGAACCGAACCCGGGACACTGGAGCTGTGAGACTGTGGCAGTAAACAGAACCGAACCCGGGTCACTGGAGCTGTGAGACTGTGGCAGTAAACAGAACCGAACCCGGGTCACTGGAGCTGTGAGACTGTGGCAGTAAACAGAACCGAACCCAGGTCACTGGAGCTGTGAGACTGTGGCAGTAAACAGAACCGAACCCAGGACACTGGAGCTGTGAGACTGTGGCAGTAAACAGAACCGAACCCGGGACACTGGAGCTGTGAGACTGTGGCAGTAAACAGAACCGAACCCGGGACACTGGAGCTGTGAGACTGTGGCAGTGAACAGAACAGAACCCGGGACACTGGAGCTGTGAGACTGTGGCAGTAAACAGAACTGAACCCAGGTCACTGGAGCTGTGAGACTGTGGCAGTAAACAGAACCGAACCCAGGTCACTGGAGCTGTGAGACTGTGGCAGTAAACAGAACCGAACCCGGGTCACTGAAGCTGTGAGACTGTGGCAGTAAACAGAACCGAACCCGGGTCACTGAAGCTGTGAGACTGTGGCATTAAACAGAACCGAACCCATGTCACTGGAGCTGTGAGGCTGTGGCAGTAAACAGAACTGAACCCAGGTCACTGAAGCTGTGAGACTGTGGCAAAAAACAGAACTGAACCGAGGTCACTGAAGCTGTGAAACTGTGGCAGTAAACAGAACTGAACCCAGGTCACTGGAGCTGTGAGACTGTGGCAAAAAACAGAACTGAACCCAGGTCACTGAAGCTGTGAAACTGTGGCAGTAAACAGAACTGAACCCAGGTCACTGAAGCTGTGAGACTGTGGCAGTAAACAGAACCGAACCCGGTTCACTGGAGCTGTGAGACTGTGGCAGTAAACAGAACCGAACCCGGGACACTGGAGCTGTGAGACTGTGGCAGTAAGCAGAACTGAACCCGGGTCACTGGAGCTGTGAGACTGTGGCAGTAAACAGAACCGAACCCAGGTCACTGGAGCTGTGAGACTGTGGCAGTAAACAGAACCGAACCCGGGTCACTGGAGCTGTGAGACTGTGGCAGTACGCAGAACCGAACCCGGGTCACTGGAGCTGTGAGACTGTGGCAGTAAGCAGAACCGAACCCGGGTCACTGAAGCTGTGAGACTGTGGCAGTAAACAGAACCGAACCCAGGACACTGGAGCTGTGAGGCTGTGGCAGTAAACAGAACCGAACCCGGTCACTGGAGCTGTGAGACTGTGGCAGTAAACAGAACCGAACCCAGGTCACTGGAGCTGTGAGACTGTGGCAGTAAACAGAACCGAACCCAGGACACTGGAGCTGTGAGACTGTGGCAGTAAACAGAACCGAACCCAGGTCACTGGAGCTGTGAGACTGTGGCAAAAAACAGAACCGAACCCAGGACACTGGAGCTGTGAGGCTGTGGCTGTCCCCAGAACCGAACCCAGGTCACTGAAGCTGTGAGACTGTGGCAGTAAACAGAACCGAACCCAGGTCACTGGAGCTGTGAGGCTGTGGCAGTCCCCAGAACCGAACCCGGGACACTGGAGCTGTGAGACTGTGGCAGTGAACAGAACCGAACCCAGGTCACTGAAGCTGTGAGACTGTGGCAGTGAACAGAACCGAACCCGGGACACTGGAGCTGTGAGACTGTGGCAGTAAACAGAACCGAACCCAGGTCACTGGAGCTGTGAGACTGTGGCAGTAAACAGAACCGAACCCGGGACACTGGAGCTGTGAGACTGTGGCAGTAAACAGAACCGAACCCAGGTCACTGGAGCTGTGAGACTGTGGCAGTAAACAGAACCGAACCCAGGTCACTGAAGCTGTGAGACTGTGGCAGTAAACAGAACCGAACCCAGGTCACTGGAGCTGTGAGGCTGTGGCAGTCCCCAGAACCGAACCAGGGACACTGGAGCTGTGAGGCTGTGGCAGTACGCAGAACCGAACCCAGGTCACTGGAGCTGTGAGACTGTGGCAGTAAACAGAACCGAACCCGGGTCACTGGAGCTGTGAGACTGTGGCAGTAAACAGAACCGAACCCAGGTCACTGGAGCTGTGAGACTGTGGCAGTAAACAGAACCGAACCCAGGTCACTGGAGCTGTGAGACTTTGGCAGTAAACAGAACCGAACCCGGTTCACTGGAGCTGTGAGACTGTGGCAGTAAACAGAACCGAACCCGGATCACTGGAGCTGTGAGACTGTGGAGGTAAACAGAACCGAACCCAGGTCACTGGAGCTGTGAGACTGTGGCAGTAAACAGAACCGAACCCGGGTCAGTGGAGCTGTGAGACTGTGGCAGTAAACAGAACCGAACCCGGGACACTGGAGCTGTGAGGCTGTGGCAGTCCCCAGAACCGAACCCGGGACACTGGAGCTGTGAGACTGTGGCAGTAAACAGAACCGAACCCGGGTCACTGGAGCTGTGAGACTGTGGCAGGAAACAGAACCGAACCCAGGTCACTGGAGCTGTGAGGCTGTGGCAGTAAACAGAACCGAACCCAGGTCACTGGAGCTGTGAGACTGTGGCAGTAAACAGAACCGAACCCAGGTCACTGGAGCTGTGAGACTGTGGCAGTAAACAGAACCGAACCCGGGACACTGGAGCTGTGAGACTGTGGCAGTAAACAGAACCGAACCCAGGTCACTGGAGCTGTGAGACTGTGGCAGTAAACAGAACTGAACCCAGGTCACTGGAGCTGTGAGACTGTGGCAGTCCCCAGAACCGAACCCGGGTCACTGAAGCTGTGAGACTGTGGCAGTAAACAGAACTGAACCCAGGTCACCGGAGCTGTGAGACTGTGGCATTAAACAGAACCGAACCCAGGACACTGGAGCTGTGAGACTGTGGCAGTAAACAGAACCGAACCCGGGTCACTGGAGCTGTGAGACTGTGGCAGTAAACAGAACCGAACCCGGGACACTGGAGCTGTGAGACTGTGGCAGTAAACAGAACCGAACCCAGGTCACTGGAGCTGTGAGACTGTGGCAGTAAACAGAACCGAACCCAGGTCACTGGAGCTGTGAGGCTGTGGCAGTAGACAGAACCGAACCCGGGTCACCGGAGCTGTGAGACTGTGGCAGTCAACAGAACCGAACCCAGGTCACTGGAGCTGTGAGACTGTGGCAGTAAACAGAACTGAACCCGGGACACTGGAGCTGTGAGACTGTGGCAGTAAACAGAACTGAACCCGGGTCACTGAAGCTGTGAGACTGTGGCAGTAAACAGAACCGAACCCGGGTCACTGGAGCTGTGAGACTGTGGCAGTAAACAGAACCGAACCCAGGACACTGGAGCTGTGAGGCTGCGGCAGTAAACAGAACCGTACCCGGTCACTGGAGCTGTGAGACTGTGGCAGTAAACAGAACCGAACCCAGGTCACTGGAGCTGTGAGACTGTGGCAGTAAACAGAACCGAACCCAGGACACTGGAGCTGTGAGACTGTGGCAGTAAACAGAACAGAACCCAGGTCACTGGAGCTGTGAGACTGTGGCAGTAAACAGAACTGAACCCAGGACACTGGAGCTGTGAGACTGTGGCAGTAAACAGAACCGAACCCGGGACACTGGAGCTGTGAGACTGTGGCAGTAAACAGAACTGAACCCGGGACACTGGAGCTGTGAGACTGTGGCAGTAAACAGAACTGAACCCGGGTCACTGAACCTGTGAGACTGTGGCAGTAAACAGAACAGAACCCAGGTCACTGGAGCTGTGAGACTGTGGCAGTGAACAGAACCGAACCCGGGACACTGGAGCTGTGAGACTGTGGCAGTAAACAGAACCGAACCCGGTCACTGGAGCTGTGAGACTGTGGCAGTGAACAGAACCGATCCCGGGTCACTGGAGCTGTGAGACTGTGGCAGTAAACAGAACCGAACCCATGTCACTGGAGCTGTGAGACTGTGGCAAAAAACAGAACTGAACCCGGGACACTGGAGCTGTGAGACTGTGGCAGTAAACAGAACCGAACCCGGGTCACTGGAGCTGTGAGACTGTGGCAGTAAACAGAACCGAACCCGGGTCACTGGAGCTGTGAGACTGTGGCAGTAAACAGAACCGAACCCAGGTCACTGGAGCTGTGAGACTGTGGCAGTAAACAGAACCGAACCCGGGACACTGGAGCTGTGAGACTGTGGCAGTAAACAGAACTGAACCCGGGTCACTGGAGCTGTGAGACTGTGGCAGTAAACAGAACCGAACCCGGGTCACTGGAGCTGTGAGACTGTGGCAGTAAACAGAACCGAACCCGGGACACTGGAGCTGTGAGACTGTGGCAGTAAACAGAACTGAACCCGGGTCACTGGAGCTGTGAGACTGTGGCAGTAAACACAACAGAACCCGGGACACTGGAGCTGTGAGACTGTGGCAGTACGCAGAACCGAACCCAGGTCACTGGAGCTGTGAGGCTGTGGCAGTCCCCAGAACCGAACCCGGGACACTGGAGCTGTGAGGCTGTGGCAGTAAACAGAACCGAACCCGGGACACTGGAGCTGTGAGACTGTGGCAGTAAACAGAACCGAACCCAGGTCACTGGAGCTGTGAGGCTGTGGCAGTCCCCAGAACCGAACCCGGGACACTGGAGCTGTGAGACTGTGGCAGTAAACAGAACCGAACCCGGGACACTGGAGCTGTGAGACTGTGGCAGTACGCAGAACCGAACCCAGGTCACTGGAGCTGTGAGACTGTGGCAGTAAACAGAACCGAACCCAGGTCACTGGAGCTGTGAGACTGTGGCAGTAAACAGAACCGAACCCGGGTCACTGGAGCTGTGAGACTGTGGCAGTAAACAGAACCGAACCCAGGTCACTGGAGCTGTGAGACTGTGGCTGTAAACAGAACCGAACCCAGGTCACTGGAGCTGTGAGACTTTGGCAGTAAACAGAACCGAACCCGGGTCACTGGAGCTGTGAGACTGTGGCAGTAAACAGAACCGAACCCAGGTCACTGGAGCTGTGAGACTGTGGCAGTAAACAGAACCGAACCCGGGTCACTGGAGCTGTGAGACTGTGGAGGTAAACAGAACCGAACCCAGGTCACTGGAGCTGTGAGACTGTGGCAGTAAACAGAACCGAACCCGGGTCAGTGGAGCTGTGAGACTGTGGCAGTAAACAGAACCGAACCCGGGACACTGGAGCTGTGAGGCTGTGGCAGTCCCCAGAACCGAACCCGGGACACTGGAGCTGTGAGACTGTGGCAGTACGCAGAACCGAACCCAGGTCACTGGAGCTGTGAGACTGTGGCAGTAAACAAAACCGAACCCAGGTCACTGGAGCTGTGAGACTGTGGCAGTAAACAGAACCGAACCCGGGTCACTGGAGCTGTGAGACTGTGGCAGTAAACAGAACTGAACCCGGGTCACTGGAGCTGTGAGACTGTGGCAGTAAACAGAACCGAACCCAGGTCACTGGAGCTGTGAGACTGTGGCAGTAAACAGAACCGAACCCGGGTCACTGGAGGTGTGAGACTGTGGCAGTAAACAGAACCGAACCCAGGTCACTGGAGCTGTGAGACTGTGGCAGTAAACAGAACTGAACCCAGGTCACTGGAGCTGTGAGACTGTGGCAGTAAACAGAACTGAACCCAGGTCACTGGAGCTGTGAGGCTGTGGCAGTAAACAGAACCGAACCCAGGTCACTGGAGCTGTGAGACTGTGGCAGTAAACAGAACCGAACCCAGGTCACTGGAGCTGTGAGACTGTGGCAGTAAACAGAACCGAACCCGGGACACTGGAGCTGTGAGGCTGTGGCAGTCCCCAGAATCGAACGCGGGACACTGGAGCTGTGAGACTGCGGCAGTACGCAGAACTGAACCCGGGTCACTGGAGCTGTGAGAGTGTGGCAGTAAACAGAACCGAACCCGGGACACTGGAGCTGTGAGACTGTGGCAGTCCCCAGAACCGAACCCAGGACACTGGAGCTGTGAGGCTGTGGCAGTAAACAGAACCGAACTCAGGTCACTGGAGCTGTGAGACTGTGGCAGTAAACAGAACTGAACCCAGGTCACTGGAGCTGTGAGACCGTGGCAGTAAACAGAACCGAACCTAGGACACTGGAGCTGTGAGACTGTGGCAGTAAACAGAACTGAACCCAGGTCACTGGAGCTGTGAGACTGTGGCAGTAAACAGAACCGAACCCGGGTCACTGGAGCTGTGAGACTGTGGCAGTAAACAGAACCGAACCCAGGTCACTGGAGCTGTGAGACCGTGGCAGTAAACAGAACCGAACCTAGGACACTGGAGCTGTGAGACTGTGGCAGTAAACAGAACTGAACCCAGGTCACTGGAGCTGTGAGACTGTGGCAGTAAACAGAACCGAACCCAGGTCACTGGAGCTGTGAGGCTGTGGCAGTAAACAGAACTGAACCCAGGTCACTGGAGCTGTGAGACTGTGGCAGTAAACAGAACCGAACCCGGGTCACTGGAGCTGTGAGACTGTTGCAGTAAACAGAACTGAACCCGGGACACTGGAGCGGTGAGACTGTGGCAGTAAACAGAACTGAACCCGGGTCACTGGAGCTGTGAGACTGTGGCAGTAAACAGAACTGAACCCGGGACACTGGAGCTGTGAGACTGTGGCAGTAAACAGAACCGAACCCAGGTCACTGGAGCTGTGAGGCTGTGGCAGTAAACAGAACCGAACCCACGTCACTGGAGCTGTGAGGCTGTGGCAGTAAACAGAACCGAACCCAGGTCACTGGAGCTGTGAGACTGTGGCAGTAAACAGAACCGAACCCAGGACACTGGAGCTGTGAGACTGTGGCAGTAAACAGAACCGAACCCAGGACACTGGAGCTGTGAGACTGTGGCAGTAAACAGAACCGAACCCGGGTCACTGGAGCTGTGAGACTGTGGCAGTAAACAGAACCGAACCGTGGTCACTGGAGCTGTGAGACTGTAGCAGTAAACAGAACCGAACCCAGGTCACTGGAGCTGTGAGACTGTGGCAGTAAACAGAACTGAACCCGGGTCACTGGAGCTGTGAGACTGTGGCAGTAAACAGAACCGAACCCGGGTCACTGAAGCTGTGAGACTGTGGCAGTAAACAGAACCGAACCCAGGTCACTGGAGCTGTGAGACTGTGGCAGTAAACAGAACCGAACCCGGGTCACTGGAGCTGTGAGACTGTGGCAGTAAACAGAACTGAACCCGGGTCACTGGAGCTGTGAGACTGTGGCAGTAAACAGAGCCGAACCCGGGACACTGGAGCTGTGAGACTGTGGAAGTAAACATAACCGAACCCGGGTCACTGGAGCTGTGAGACTGTGGCAGTAAACAGAACCGAACCCAGGTCACTGGAGCTGTGAGGCTGTGGCAGTAAACAGAACCGAACCCAGGTCACTGGAGCTGTGAGACTGTGGCAGTAAACAGAACCGGACCCGGGACACTGGAGCTGTGAGACTGTGGCAGTAAACAGAACCGAACCCGGGTCACTGGAGCTGTGAGGCTGTGGCAGTAAACAGAACCGAACCCAGGTCAATGGAGCTGTGAGACTGTGGCAGTCCCCAGAACCGAACCCAGGTCACTGGAGCTGTGAGACTGTGGCAAAAAACAGAACCGAACCCGGGTCACTGGAGCTATGAGACTGTGGCAGTACGCAGAACTGAACCCGGGTCACTGGAGCTGTGAGAGTGTGGCAGTAAACAGAACCGAACCCGGGACACTGGAGCTGTGAGGCTGTGGCAGTAAACAGAACCGAACCCAGGTCACTGGAGCTGTGAGACTGTGGCAGTAAACAGAACTGAACCCGGGACACTGGAGCTGTGAGACTGTGGCAGTAAACAGAACCGAACCCAGGTCACTGGAGCTGTGAGACTGTGGCAGTAAACAGAACCGAACCCAGGTCACTGGAGCTGTGAGACTGTGGCAGTCCCCAGAACCGAACCCGGGTCACTGGAGCTGTGAGACTGTGGCAGTAAACAGAACCGAACCCAGGTCCCTGGAGCTGTGAGACTGTGGCAGTAAACAGAACCGAACCCGGGTCACTGGAGCTGTGAGACTGTGGCAGTAAACAGAACTGGACCCAGGTCACTGGAGCTGTGAGGCTGTGGCAGTAAACAGAACCGAACCCGGGTCAGTGGAGCTGTGAGACTGTGGCAGTAAACAGAACCGAACCCGGGACACTGGAGCTGTGAGGCTGTGGCAGTCCCCAGAACCGAACCCGGGACACTGTAGCTGTGAGACTGTGGCAGTACGCAGAACCGAACCCAGGTCACTGGAGCTGTGAGACTGTGGCAGTAAACAGAACCGAACCCAGGTCACTGGAGCTGTGAGACTGTGGCAGTAAACAGAACCGAACCCGGGTCACTGGAGCTGTGAGACTGTGGCAGTAAACAGAACTGAACCCGGGTCACTGGAGCTGTGAGACTGTGGCAGTAAACAGAACCGAACCCAGGTCACTGGAGCTGTGAGACTGTGGCAGTAAACAGAACCGAACCCAGGTCACTGGAGCTGTGAGACTGTGGCAGTAAACAGAACTGAACCCGGGTCACTGGAGCTGTGAGACTGTGGCAGTAAACAGAACCGAACCCAGGTCACTGGAGCTGTGAGACTGTGGCAGTAAACAGAACCGAACCCGGGACACTGGAGCTGTGAGGCTGTGGCAGTCCCCAGAACCGAACGCGGGACACTGGAGCTGTGAGACTGCGGCAGTACGCAGAACTGAACCCGGGTCACTGGAGCTGTGAGAGTGTGGCAGTAAACAGAACCGAACCCGGGACACTGGAGCTGTGAGACTGTGGCAGTCCCCAGAACCGAACCCAGGACACTGGAGCTGTGAGGCTGTGGCAGTAAACAGAACCGAACTCAGGTCACTGGAGCTGTGAGACTGTGGAAGTAAACAGAACTGAACCCAGGTCACTGGAGCTGTGAGACTGTGGCAGTAAACAGAACTGAACCCAGGTCACTGGAGCTGTGAGACTGTGGCAGTAAACAGAACCGAAACTAGGACACTGGAGCTGTGAGACTGTGGCAGTAAACAGAACCGAACCCAGGTCACTGGAGCTGTGAGGCTGTGGCAGTAAACAGAACTGAACCCAGGTCACTGGAGCTGTGAGACTGTGGCAGTAAACAGAACCGAACCCGGGTCACTGGAGCTGTGAGACTGTTGCAGTAAACAGAACTGAACCCGGGACACTGGAGCGGTGAGACTGTGGCAGTAAACAGAACTGAACCCGGGTCACTGGAGCTGTGAGACTGTGGCAGTAAACAGAACTGAACCCGGGACACTGGAGCTGTGAGACTGTGGCAGTAAACAGAACCGAACCCAGGTCACTGGAGCTGTGAGGCTGTGGCAGTCCCCAGAACCGAACCCGGGACACTGGAGCTGTGAGGCTGTGGCAGTAAACAGAACCGAACCCGGGACACTGGAGCTGTGAGACTGTGGCAGTACGCAGAACCGAACCCAGGTCACTGGAGCTGTGAGACTGTGGCAGTAAACAGAACCGAACCCAGGTCACTGGAGCTGTGAGACTGTGGCAGTAAACAGAACCGAACCCGGGTCACTGGAGCTGTGAGACTGTGGCAGTAAACAGAACCGAACCGTGGTCACTGGAGCTGTGAGACTGTAGCAGTAAACAGAACCGAACCCAGGTCACTGGAGCTGTGAGACTGTGGCAGTAAACAGAACTGAACCCGGGTCACTGGAGCTGTGAGACTGTGGCAGTAAACAGAACCGAACCCGGGTCACTGAAGCTGTGAGACTGTGGCAGTAAACAGAACCGAACCCAGGTCACTGGAGCTGTGAGACTGTGGCAGTAAACAGAACCGAACCCGGGTCACTGGAGCTGTGAGACTGTGGAGGTAAACAGAACCGAACCCAGGTCACTGGAGCTGTGAGACTGTGGCAGTAAACAGAACCGAACTCGGGTCAGTGGAGCTGTGAGACTGTGGCAGTAAACAGAACCGAGCCGGGACACTGGAGCTGTGAGGCTGTGGCAGTCCCCAGAACCGAACCCGGGACACTGGAGCTGTGAGACTGTGGCAGTAAACAGAACCGAACCCAGGTCACTGGAGCTGTGAGACTGTGGCAGTAAACAGAACCGAACCCAGGTCACTGGAGCTGTGAGACTGTGGCAGTAAACAGAACCGAACCCGGGTCACTGGAGCTGTGAGACTGTGGCAGTAAACAGAACTGAACCCGGGTCACTGGAGCTGTGAGACTATGGCAGTAAACAGAACTGAACCCGGGTCACTGGAGCTGTGAGACTGTGGCAGTAAACAGAACTGAACCCGGGTCACTGGAGCTGTGAGACTGTGGCAGTAAACAGAACCGAACCCAGGTCACTGGAGCTGTGAGACTGTGGCAGTAAACAGAACCGAACCCGGGACACTGGAGCTGTGAGGCTGTGGCAGTCCCCAGAACCGAACGCGGGACACTGGAGCTGTGAGACTGCGGCAGTACGCAGAACTGAACCCGGGTCACTGGAGCTGTGAGACTGTGGCAGTCCCCAGAACCGAGCCCATGTCACTGGAGCTGTGAGACTGTGGCAGTAAACAGAACCGAACCCAGGTCACTGGAGCTGTGAGGCTGTGGCAGTCCCCAGAACCGAACCCAGGTCACTGGAGCTGTGAGACTGTGGCAGTCCCCAGAACCGAACCCGGGACACTGGAGCTGTGAGACTGTGGCAGTACGCAGAACTGAACCCGGGTCACTGGAGCTGTGAGACTGTGGCAGTAAACAGAACCGAACCCGGGACACTGGAGCTGTGAGGCTGTGGCAGTAAACAGAACCGAACCCAGGTCACTGGAGCTGTGAGACTGTGGCAGTAAACAGAACCGAACCCAGGTCACTGGAGCTGTGAGACTGTGGCAGTCCCCAGAACCGAACCCGGGTCACTGGAGCTGTGAGACTTTGGCAGTCCCCAGAACCGAACCCAGGGCACTGGAGCTGTGAGACTGTGGCAGTAAACAGAACCGAACCCAGGACACTGGAGCTGTGAGGCTGTGGCAGTAAACAGAACCGAACCCGGGTCACTGGAGCTGTGAGACTGTGGCAGTAAACAGAACTGAACCCAGGACACTGGAGATGTGAGACTGTGGCAGTAAATAGAACCGAACCCAGGTGACTGGAGCTGTGAGACTGTGGCAGTAAACAGAACAGCACCCAGGTCACTGGAGCTGTGAGACTGTGGCAGTAAACAGAACCGAACCCAGGTCACTGGAGCTGTGAGACTGTGGCAGTAAACAGAACTGAACCCAGGTCACTGGAGCTGTGAGACTGTGGCAGTAAACAGAACCGAACCCAGGACACTGGAGCTGTGAGACTGTGGCAGTAAACAGAACCGAACACAGGTCACTGGAGCTGTGAGACTGTGGCAGTAAACAGAACCGAACCCAGGACACTGGAGCTGTGAGGCTGTGGCAGTAAACAGAACCGAACCCGGGTCACTGGAGCTGTGAGACTGTGGCAGTAAACAGAACTGAACCCGGGTCACTGGAGCTGTGAGACTGTGGCAGTAAACAGAACCGAACCCAGGTCACTGGAGCTGTGAGACTGTGGCAGTAAACAGAACTGAACCCAGGTCACTGGAGCTGTGAGACTGTGGCAGTAAACAGAACCGAACCCAGGTCACTGGAGCTGTGAGACTGTGGCAGTAAACAGAACCGAACCCAGGTCACTGGAGCTGTGAGACTGTGGCAGTAAACAGAACTGAACCCAGGTCACTGGAGCTGTGAGACTGTGGCAGTAAACAGAACCGAACCCGGGACACTGGAGCTGTGAGACTGTGGCAGTAAACAGAACCGAACCCGGGACACTGGAGCTGTGAGTCTGTGGCAGTAAACAGAACCGAACCCAGGTCACTGGAGCTGTGAGACTGTGGCAGTAAACAGAACCGAACCCAGGTCACTGGAGCTGTGAGACTGTGGCAGTCCCCAGAACCGAACCCGGGTCACTGGAGCTGTGAGACTGTGGCAGTCCCCAGAACCGAACCCAGGTCACTGGAGCTGTGAGAGTGTGGCAGTAAACAGAACCGAACCCAGGTCACTGGAGCTGTGAGACTGTGGCAGTAAACAGAACCGAACCCGGGTCACTGGAGCTGTGAGACTGTGGCAGTAAACAGAACCGAACCCAGGTCACTGGAGCTGTGAGACTGTGGCAGTAAACAGAACCGAACCCGGGTCACTGGAGCTGTGAGACTGTGGCAGTAAACAGAACCGAACCCAGGTCACTGGAGCTGTGAGACTGTGGCAGTAAACAGAACTGAACCCAGGTCACTGGAGCTGTGAGACTGTGGCACTAAACAGAACCGAACCCGGGACACTGGAGCTGTGAGACTGTGGCAGTAAACAGAACCGAACCCAGGACACTAGAGCTGTGAGCTGTGGCAGTAAACAGAACCGAACCCGGGTCACTGGAGCTGTGAGACTGTGGCAGTCCCCAGAACCGAACCCAGGACACTAGAGCTGTGAGACTGTGGCAGAAAACAGAACTGAACCCAGGACACTGGAGCTGTGAGACTGTGGCAGTAAACAGAACCGAACCCAGGTCACTGGAGCTGTGAGACTGTGGCAGTAAACAGAACAGAACCCAGGTCACTGGAGCTGTGAGACTGTGGCAGTAAACAGAACCGAACCCAGGTCACTGGAGCTGTGAGACTGTGACAGTAAACAGAACCGAACCCGGGACACTGGAGCTGTGAGACTGTGGCAGTAAACAGAACTGAACCCAGGACACTGGAGCTGTGAGACTGTGGCAGTAAACAGAACCGAACCCGGGACACTGGAGCTGTGAGACTGTGGCAGTAAACAGAACCGAACCCATGTCACTGGAGCTGTGAGGCTGTGGCAGTAAACAGAACTGAACCCGGGTCACTGAAGCTGTGAGACTGTGGCAGTAAACAGAACCGAACCCGGGACACTGGAGCTGTGAGGCTGTGGCAGTACGCAGAACCGAACCCGGGTCACTGGAGCTGTGAGACTGTGGCAGTAAACAGAACCGAACCCATGTCACTGGAGCTGTGAGACTGTGGCAGTAAACAGAACTGAACCCGGGTCACTGGAGCTGTGAGACTGTGGCAGTAAACAGAACCGAACCCAGGCCACTGGAGCTGTGAGACTGTGGCAGTAAACTAAACCGAACCCGGGTCACTGGAGATGTGAGACTGTGGCAGTAAACAGAACCGAACCCGGGTCACTGGAGCTGTGAGACTGTGGCAGTAAACAGAACCGAACCCGGGTCACTGGAGCTCTGAGACTGTGGCAGTAAACAGAACCGAACCCAGGTCACTGGAGCTGTGAGACTGTGGCAGTAAACAGAACCGAACCCAGGTCACTGGAGCTGTGAGACTGTGGCAGTAAACAGAACCGAACCCAGGTCACTGGAGCTGTGAGACTGTGGCAGTAAACAGAACCGAACCCAGGTCACTGGAGCTGTGAGACTGTGGCAGTAAACAGAACCGAACCCAGGTCACTGGAGCTGTGAGACTGTGGCAGTAAACAGAACCGAACCCGGGTCACTGGAGCTGTGAGACTGTGGCAGTAAACAGAACCGAACCCAGGTCACTGGAGCTGTGAGACTGTGGCAGTAAACAGAACTGAACCCGGGACACTGGAGCTGTGAGACTGTGGCAGTCAACAGAACCGAACCCAGGTCACTGGAGCTGTGAGACTGTGGCAGTAAACAGAACCGAACCCGGGTCACTGGAGCTGTGAGACTGTGGCAGTAAACAGAACCGAACCCAGGTCACTGGAGCTGTGAGACTGTGGCAGGAAACAGAACCGAACCCAGGTCACTGGAGCTGTGAGACTGTGGCAGTAAACAGAACCGAACCCGGGTCACTGGAGCTGTGAGGCTGTGGCAGTAAACAGAACCGGACCCGGGACACTGGAGCTGTGAGACTGTGGCAGTCCCCAGAACCGAACCCAGGTCACTGGAGCTGTGAGACTGTGGCAAAAAACAGAACTGAACCCGGGACACTGGAGCTGTGAGGCTGTGGCAGTAAACAGAACCGAACCCAGGTCACTGGAGCTGTGAGGCTGTGGCAGTCCCCAGAACCGAACCCGGGACACTGGAGCTGTGAGACTGTGGCAGTAAACAGAACCGAACCCGGGTCACTGGAGCTGTGAGACTGTGGCAGTAAACAGAACCGAACCCGGGTCACTGGAGCTGTGAGGCTGTGGCAGTAAACAGAACCGAACCCAGGTCACTGGAGCTGTGAGACTGTGGCAGTAAACAGAACTGAACCCGGGACACTGGAGCTGTGAGACTGTGGCAGTAAACAGAACCGAACCCAGGTCACTGGAGCTGTGAGACTGTGGCAGTCCCCAGAACCGAACCCGGGTCACTGGAGCTGTGAGACTGTGGCAGTCCCCAGAACCGAACCCAGGTCACTGGAGCTGTGAGAGTGTGGCAGTAAACAGAACCGAACCCAGGTCACTGGAGCTGTGAGACTGTGGCAGTAAACAGAACCGAACCCAGGACACTGGAGCTGTGAGACTGTGGCAGTAAACAGAACCAAACCCGGGTCACTGGAGCTGTGAGACTGTGGCAGTAAACAGAACTGAACCCAGGACACTGGAGCTGTGAGACTGTGGCAGTAAACAGAACCGAACCCAGGTCACTGGAGCTGTGAGACTGTGGCAGTAAACAGAACAGAACCCAGGTCACTGGAGCTGTGAGACTGTGGCAGTAAACAGAACCGAACCCAGGTCACTGGAGCTGTGAGACTGTGACAGTAAACAGAACCGAACCCGGGACACTGGAGCTGTGAGACTGTGGCAGTAAACAGAACCGAACCCGGGACACTGGAGCTGTGAGACTGTGGCAGTAAACAGAACCGAACCCAGGTCACTGGAGCTGTGAGACTGTGGCAGTAAACAGAACCGGACCCGGGTCACTGGAGCTGTGAGACTGTGGCAGTAAACAGAACTGAACCCGGGACACTGGAGCTGTGAGACTGTGGCAGTAAACAGAACCGAACCCGGGTCACTGGAGCTGTGAGACTGTGGCAGTAAACAGAACCGAACCCGGGTCACTGGAGCTGTGAGGCTGTGGCAGTAAACAGAACCGGACCCGGGACACTGGAGCTGTGAGACTGTGGCAGTCCCCAGAACCGAACCCAGGTCACTGGAGCTGTGAGACTGTGGCAAAAAACAGAACCGAACCCAGGTCATTGGAGCTGTGAGGCTGTGGCAGTCCCCAGAACCGAACCCAGGTCACTGGAGCTGTGAGACTGTGGCAGTAAACAGAACCGAACCCGGGACACTGGAGCTGTGAGACTGTGGCAGTAAACAGAACCGAAACCGAGACACTGGAGCTGTGAGACTGTGGCAGTAAGCAGAACTGAACCCGGGTCACTGGAGCTGTGAGAGTGTGGCAGTAAACAGAACCGAACCCGGGACACTGGAGCTGTGAGGCTGTGGCAGTAAACAGAACCGAACCCTGGTCACTGGAGCTGTGAGACTGTGGCAGTAAACAGAACCGAACCCAGGTCACTGGAGCTGTGAGACTGTGGCAGTCCCCAGAACCGAACCCGGGTCACTGGAGCTGTGAGACTGTGGCAGTCCCCAGAACCGAACCCAGGTCACTGGAGCTGTGAGAGTGTGGCAGTAAACAGAACCGAACCCAGGTCACTGGAGCTGTGAGACTGTGGCAGTAAACAGAACCGAACCCGGGTCACTGGAGCGGTGAGACTGTGGCAGTAAACAGAACCGAACCCGGGTCACTGGAGCTGTGAGGCTGTGGCAGTAAACAGAACCGAACCCGGGTCACTGGAGCTGTGAGACTGTGGCAGTAAACAGAACCGAACCCAGGTCACTGGAGCTGTGAGACTGTGGCAGTAAACAGAACCGAACCCAGGTCACTGGAGCTGTGAGACTGTGGCAGTAAACAGAACCGAACCCAGGACACTAGAGCTGTGAGGCTGTGGCAGTAAACAGAACCGAACCCGGGTCACTGGAGCTGTGAGGCTCTGGCAGTAAACAGAACCGAACCCAGGTCATTGGAGCTGTGAGGCTGTGGCAGTCCCCAGAACCGAACCCAGGTCACTGGAGCTGTGAGAGTGTGGCAGTAAACAGAACCGAACCCGGGACACTGGAGCTGTGAGGCTGTGGCAGTAAACAGAACCGAACCCGGGACACTGGAGCTGTGAGACTGTGGCAGTAAGCAGAACTGAACCCGGGTCACTGGAGCTGTGAGAGTGTGGCAGTAAACAGAACCGAACCCGGGACACTGGAGCTGTGAGACTGTGGCAGTCCCCAGAACCGAACCCAGGTCACTGGAGCTGTGAGACTGTGGCAGTCCCCAGAACCGAACCCGGGTCACTGGAGCTGTGAGACTGTGGCAGTCCCCAGAAGCGAACCCAGGTCACTGGAGCTGTGAGAGTGTGGCAGTAAACAGAACCGAACCCAGGTCACTGGAGCTGTGAGACTGTGGCAGTAAACAGAACCGAACCCGGGTCACTGGAGCGGTGAGACTGTGGCAGTAAACAGAACCGAACCCGGGTCACTGGAGCTGTGAGACTGTGGCAGTAAACAGAACCGAACCCAGGTCACTGGAGCTGTGAGACTGTGGCAGTAAACAGAACCGAACCCAGGTCACTGGAGCTGTGAGACTGTGGCAGTAAACAGAACCGAACCCAGGACACTAGAGCTGTGAGACTGTGGCAGTAAACAGAACCGAACCCAGGTCACTGGAGCTGTGAGACTGTGGCAGTAAACAGAACCGAACCCAGGACACTAGAGCTGTGAGGCTGTGGCAGTAAACAGAACCGAACCCGGGTCACTGGAGCTGTGAGACTGTGGCAGTAAACAGAACCGAACCCAGGTCACTGGAGCTGTGAGACTGTGGCAGTAAACAGAACCGAACACAGGTCACTGGAGCTGTGAGACTGTGGCAGTAAACAGAACAGAACCCAGGTCACTGGAGCTGTGAGACTGTGGCAGTAAACAGAACCGAACCCAGGTCTTTGGAGCTGTGAGACTGTGACAGTAAACAGAACCGAACCCGGGACACTGGAGCTGTGAGACTTTGGCAGTAAACAGAACCGAACCCGGGACACTGGAGCTGTGAGACTGTGGCAGTAAACAGAACCGAACCCGGGACACTGGAGCTGTGAGACTGTGGCAGTGAACAGAACCGAGCCCAGGTCACTGGAGCTGTGAGACTGTGGCAGTAAACAGAACCGAACCCAGGACACTGGAGCTGTGAGACTGTGGCAGTAAACAGAACCGAACCCGGGTCACTGAAGCTGTGAGACTGTGGCAGTAAACAGAACCGAACCCAGGTCACTGGAGCTGTGAGACTGTGGCAGTAAACAGAACCGAACCCGGGTCACTGAAGCTGTGAGACTGTGGCAGTAAACAGAACCGAACCCAGGTCACTGGAGATGTGAGGCTGTGGCAGTAAACAGAACCGAACCCAGGTCACTGGAGCTGTGAGACTGTGGCAGTAAACAGAACCGAACCCAGGTCACTGGAGAAGTGAGACTGTGGCAGTACGCAGAACCGAACCCGGGTCACTGGAGCTCTGAGACTGTGGCAGTAAACAGAACCGAACCCGGGTCACTGGAGCTGTGAGACTGTGGCAGTAAACAGAACCGAACCCAGGTCACTGGAGCTGTGAGACTGTGGCAGTAAACAGAACTGAACCCGGGACACTGGAGCTGTGAGACTGTGGCAGTCAACAGAACCGAACCCAGGTCACTGGAGCTGTGAGACTGTGGCAGTAAACAGAACCGAACCCGGGTCACTGGAGCTGTGAGACTCTGGCAGTAAACAGAACCGAACCCAGGTCACTGGAGCTGTGAGACTGTGGCAGGAAACAGAACCGAACCCAGGTCACTGGAGCTGTGAGACTGTGGCAGTAAACAGAACCGAACCCGGGTCACTGGAGCTGTGAGGCTGTGGCAGTAAACAGAACCGGACCCGGGACACTGGAGCTGTGAGACTGTGGCAGACCCCAGAACCGAACCCAGGTCACTGGAGCTGTGAGACTGTGGCAAAAAACAGAACCGAACCGGGGTCACTGGAGCTGTGAGGCTGTGGCAGTAAACAGAACCGAACCCAGGTCACTGGAGCTGTGAGGCTGTGACAGTAAACAGAGCCGAACCCAGGTCACTGGAGCTGTGAGACTGTGGCAGTAAACAGAACCGAACCCAGGTCACTGGAGCTGTGAGACTGTGGCAGTCCCCAGAACCGAACCCGGGTCACTGGAGCTGTGAGACTGTGGCAGTACGCAGAACTGAACCCGGGTCACTGGAGCTGTGAGACTGTGGCAGTAAACAGAACCGAACCCGGGACACTGGAGCTGTGAGGCTGTGGCAGTAAACAGAACCGAACCCAGGTCACTGGAGCTGTGAGACTGTGGCAGTAAACAGAACCGAACCCAGGTCACTGGAGCTGTGAGACTGTGGCAGTCCCCAGAACCGAACCCGGGTCACTGGAGCTGTGAGACTGTGGCAGTCCCCAGAACCGAACCCAGGTCACTGGTGATGTGAGAGTGTGGCAGTAAACAGAACCGAACCCAGGTCACTGGAGCTGTGAGACTGTGGCAGTAAACAGCACCGAACCCGGGTCGCTGGAGCTGTGAGACTGTGGCAGTAAACAGAACCGAACCCGGGTCACTGGAGCTGTGAGACTGTGGCAGTAAACAGAACCGAACCCGGGACACTGGAGCTGTGAGACTGTGGCAGTGAACAGAGCCGAACCCAGGTCACTGGAGCTGTGAGACTGTGGCAGTAAACAGAACCGAACCCAGGTCACTGGAGCTGTGCGACTGTGGCAGTAAACAGAACCGAACCCAGGTCACTGGAGCTGTGAGACTGTGGCAGTAAACAGAACCGAACCCGGGACACTGGAGCTGTGAGACTGTGGCAGTAAACAGAACTGAACCCGGGACACTGGAGCTGTGAGACTGTGGCAGTAAACAGAACCGAACCCGGGTCACTGGAGCTGTGAGACTGTGGCAGTGAACAGAACAGAACCCGGGTCACTGGAGCTGTGAGACTGTGGCAGTAAACAGAACCGAACCCAGGTCACTGGAGCTGTGAGACTGTGGCAGTCAACAGAACCGAACCCAGGACACTGGAGCTGTGTGACTGTGGCAGTAAACAGAACTGAACCCAGGTCACTGGAGCTGTGAGACTGTGGCAGTAAACAGAACCGAACCCAGGTCACTGGAGCTGTGAGACTGTGGCAGTAAACAGAACCGAACCCGGGTCACTGAAGCTGTGAGACTGTGGCAGTAAACAGAACCGAACCCAGGTCACTGGAGCTGTGAGACTGTGGCAGTAAACAGAACCGAACCCAGGTCACTGGAGCTGTGAGACTGTGGCAGTAAACAGAACCGAACCCGGGTCACTGAAGCTGTGAGACTGTGGCAGTAAACAGAACCGAACCCAGGTCACTGGAGCTGTGAGACTGTGGCAGTAAACAGAACCGAACCCGGGTCACTGGAGCTGTGAGGCTGTGGCAGTAAACAGAACTGAACCCAGGTCACTGAAGCTGTGAGACGGTGGCAGTAAACAGAACTGAACCCGGGTCACTGGAGCTGTGAGACTGTGGCAAAAAACAGAACTGAACCCAGGTCACTGAAGCTGTGAAACTGTGGCAGTAAACAGAACTGAACCCAGGTCACTGAAGCTGTGAGACTGTGGCAGTAAACAGAACCGAACCCGGGTCACTGGAGCTGTGAGACTGTGGCAGTAAACAGAACCGAACCCATGTCACTGGAGCTGTGAGACTGTGGCAGTAAGCAGAACTGAACCCGGGTCACTGGAGCTGTGAGACTGTGGCAGTAAACAGAACCGAACCCAGGTCACTGGAGCTGTGAGACTGTGGCAGTCCCCAGAACCGAACCCGGGTCACTGGAGCTGTGAGACTGTGGCAGTACGCAGAACTGAACCCGGGTCACTGGAGCTGTGAGAGTGTGGCAGTAAACAGAACCGAACCCGGGACACTGGAGCTGTGAGGCTGTGGCAGTAAACAGAACCGAACCCAGGTCACTGGAGCTGTGAGACTGTGGCAGTAAACAGAACCGAACCCAGGTCACTGGAGCTGTGAGACTGTGGCAGTCCCCAGAACCGAACCCGGGTCACTGGAGCTGTGAGACTGTGGCAGTCCCCAGAACCGAACCCAAATCACTGGTGATGTGAGAGTGTGGCAGTAAACAGAACCGAACCCAGGTCACTGGAGCTGTGAGACTGTGGCAGTAAACAGCACCGAACCCGGGTCGCTGGAGCTGTGAGACTGTGGCAGTAAACAGAACCGAACCCGGGTCACTGGAGCTGTGAGACTGTGGCAGTAAACAGAACCGAACCCGGGACACTGGAGCTGTGAGACTGTGGCAGTGAACAGAGCCGAACCCAGGTCACTGGAGCTGTGAGACTGTGGCAGTAAACAGAACCGAACCCAGGTCACTGGAGCTGTGCGACTGTGGCAGTAAACAGAACCGAACCCAGGTCACTGGAGCTGTGAGACTGTGGCAGTAAACAGAACCGAACCCAGGTCACTGGAGCTGTGAGACTGTGGCAGTAAACAGAACTGAACCCGGGACACTGGAGCTGTGAGACTGTGGCAGTAAACAGAACCGAACCCGGGTCACTGGAGCTGTGAGACTGTGGCAGTGAACAGAACAGAACCCGGGTCACTGGAGCTGTGAGACTGTGGCAGTAAACAGAACCGAACCCAGGTCACTGGAGCTGTGTGACTGTGGCAGTAAACAGAACTGAACCCAGGTCACTGGAGCTGTGAGACTGTGGCCGTAAACAGAACCGAACCCAGGTCACTGGAGCTGTGAGACTGTGGCAGTAAACAGAACCGAACCCGGGTCACTGAAGCTGTGAGACTGTGGCAGTAAACAGAACCGAACCCGGGTCACTGGAGCTGTGAGGCTGTGGCAGTAAACAGAACTGAACCCAGGTCACTGAAGCTGTGAGACGGTGGCAGTAAACAGAACTGAACCCGGGTCACTGGAGCTGTGAGACTGTGGCAAAAAACAGAACTGAACCCAGGTCACTGAAGCTGTGAAACTGTGGCAGTAAACAGAACCGAACCCGGGTCACTGGAGCTGTGAGACTGTGGCAGTAAACAGAACCGAAGCCATGTCACTGGAGCTGTGAGACTGTGGCAGTAAACAGAACCGAACCCAGGTCACTGGAGCTGTGAGACTGTGGCAGTAAACAGAACCGAACCCAGGTCACTGGAGCTGTGAGACTGTGGCAGTAAACAGAACCGAACCCGGGTCACTGGAGCTGTGAGACTGTGGCAGTACGCTGAACCGAACCCGGGTCACTGGAGCTGTGAGACTGTGGCAGTAAACAGAACCGAACCCGGGTCACTGGAGCTGTGAGACTGTGGCAGTAAACAGAACCGAACCCAGGACACTTGATCTGTGAGGCTGTGGCAGTAAACAGAACCGAACCCGGGTCACTGGAGCTGTGAGACTGTGGCAGTAAACAGAACCGAACCCGGGACACTGAAGCTGTGAGACTGTGGCAGTAAACATAACCGAACCCAGGTCACTGGAGCTGTGAGACTGTGGTAGTAAACAGAACCGAACCCGGTCATTGGAGCTGTGAGACTGTGGCAGTAAACAGAACCGAACCCGGGACACTGGAGCTGTGAGACTGTGGCAGAAAACAGAACCGAACCCAGGATACTGGAGCTGTGAGGCTGTGGCAGTAAACAGAACCGAACCCAGGTCACTGGAGCTGTGAGACTGTGGCAGTAAACAGAACCGAACCCGGGTCACTGGAGCTGTGAGACTGTGGCAGTAAACAGAACCGAACCCAGGTCACTGGAGCTGTGAGACTGTGGCAGTAAACAGAACCGACCCCGGGTCACTGGAGCTGTGAGACTGTGGCAGTAAACAGAACCGAACCCAGGACACTGGAGCTGTGAGGCTGTGGCAGTAAACAGAACCGAACCCAGGACACTGGAGCTGTGAGGCTGCGGCAGTAAACAGAACCGAACCCGGGACACTGGAGCTGTGTGACTGTGGCTGTCCCCAGAACCGAACCCAGGTCACTGAAGCTGTGAGACTGTGGCAGTAAACAGAACCGAACCCAGGTCACTGGAGCTGTGAGGCTGTGGCAGTCCCCAGAACCGAACCCGGGACACTGGAGCTGTGAGACTGTGGCAGTAAACAGAACCGAACCCAGGTCACTGAAGCTGTGAGACTGTGGCAGTGAACAGAACCGAACCCGGGACACTGGAGCTGTGAGACTGTGGCAGTAAACAGAACCGAACCCGGGACACTGGAGCTGTGAGACTGTGGCAGTAAACAGAACCGAACCCAGGATACTGGAGCTGTGAGACTGTGGCAGTAAACAGAACCGAACCCAGGTCACTGGAGCTGTGAGACTGTGGCAGTAAACAGAACCGAACCCGGGTCACTGGAGCTGTGAGACTGTGGCAGTAAACAGAACCGAACCCAGGACACTGGAGCTGTGAGACTGTGGCAGTAAACAGAACCGAACCCAGGTCACTGGAGCTGTGAGACTGTGGCAGTAAACAGAACCGAACCCAGGTCACTGGAGCTGTGAGACTGTGGCAGTAAACAGAACCGAACCCAGGACACTGGAGCTGTGAGGCTGTGGCAGTAAACAGAACCGAACCCGGGACACTGGAGCTGTGTGACTGTGGCTGTCCCCAGAACCGAACCCAGGTCACTGAAGCTGTGAGACTGTGGCAGTAAACAGAACCGAACCCAGGTCACTGGAGCTGTGAGGCTGTGGCAGTCCCCAGAACCGAACCCGGGACACTGGAGCTGTGAGACTGTGGCAGTAAACAGAACCGAACCCAGGTCACTGAAGCTGTGAGACTGTGGCAGTGAACAGAACCGAACCCGGGACACTGGAGCTGTGAGACTGTGGCAGTAAACAGAACCGAACCCGGGACACTGGAGCTGTGAGACTGTGGCAGTAAACAGAACCGAACCCGGGTCACTGGAGCTGTGAGACTGTGGCAGTAAACAGAACTGAACCCAGGTCACTGGAGCTGTGAGACTGTGGCAGTAAACAGAACCGAACCCAGGTCACTGGAGCTGTGAGACTGTGGCAGTAAACAGAACCGAACCCAGGTCACTGGAGCTGTGAGACTGTGGCAGTAAACAGAACCGAACCCAGGTCACTGGAGCTGTGAGACTGTGGCAGTAAACAGAACCGAACCCAGGTCACTGGAGCTGTGAGACTGTGGCAGTAAACAGAACTGAACCCGGGTCACTGGAGCTGTGAGACTGTGGCAGTAAACAGAACCGAACCCAGGTCACTGGAGCTGTGAGACTGTGGCAGTAAACAGAACCGAACCCAGGTCACTGGAGCTGTGAGACTGTGGCAGTGTACAGAACTGAACCCGGGTCACTGGAGCTGTGAGACTGTGGCAGTAAACAGAACCGAACCCGGGTCACTGGAGCTGTGAGGCTGTGGCAGTAAACAGAACCGAACCCAGGACACTGGAGCTGTGAGACTGTGGCAGTAAACAGAACCGAACCCGGGACACTGGAGCTGTGAGACTGTGGCAGTAAACAGAACCGAACCCAGGTCACTGGAGCTGTGAGACTGTGGCAGTAAACAGAACCGAACCCAGGTCACGGGAGCTGTGAGACTGTGGCAGTAAACAGAACCGAACCCAGGTCACTGGAGCTGTGAGACTGTGGCAGTAAACAGAACCGAACCCAGGTCACTGGAGCTGTGAGACTGTGGCAGTAAACAGAACTGAACCCGGGTCACTGGAGCTGTGAGACTGTGGCAGTAAACAGAACCGAACCCAGGTCACTGGAGCTGTGAGACTGTGGCAGTAAACAGAACCGAACCCAGGTCACTGGAGCTGTGAGACTGTGGCAGTGTACAGAACTGAACCCGGGTCACTGGAGCTGTGAGACTGTGGCAGTAAACAGAACCGAACCCGGGTCACTGGAGCTGTGAGGCTGTGGCAGTAAACAGAACCGAACCCAGGACACTGGAGCTGTGAGACTGTGGCAGTAAACAGAACCGAACCCGGGACACTGGAGCTGTGAGACTGTGGCAGTAAACAGAACCGAACCCAGGTCACTGGAGCTGTGAGACTGTGGCAGTAAACAGAACCGAACCCAGGTCACGGGAGCTGTGAGACTGTGGCAGTAAACAGAACCGAACCCAGGTCACTGGAGCTGTGAGACTGTGGCAGTAAACAGAACCGAACCCAGGTCACTGGAGCTGTGAGACTGTGGCAGTAAACAGAACTGAACCCGGGTCACTGGAGCTGTGAGACTGTGGCAGTAAACAGAACCGAACCCGGGTCACTGGAGCTGTGAGACTGTGGCAGTAAACAGAACCGAACCCAGGTCACTGGAGCTGTGAGACTGTGGCAGTAAACAGAACTGAACCCAGGTCACTGGAGCTGTGAGGCTGTGGCAGTAAACAGAACTGAACCCAGGTCACTGGAGCTGTGAGGCTGTGGCAGTAAACAGAACTGAACCCAGGTCACTGGAGCTGTGAGGCTGTGGCAGTAAACAGAACTGAACCCGGGACACTGGAGCTGTGAGACTGTGGCAGTAAACAGAACCGAACCCGGGACACTGAAGCTGTGAGACTGTGGCAGTAAACAGAACTGAACCCAGGTCACTGGAGCTGTGAGACTGTGGCAGTAAACAGAACTGAACCCAGGTCACTGGAGCTGTGAGACTGTGGCAGTAAACAGAACCGAACCCAGGTCACTGGAGCTGTGAGACTGTGGCAGTAAACAGAACCGAACCCGGGACACCGGAGCTGTGAGACTGTGGCAGTAAACAGAACTGAACCCGGGTCACTGGAGCTGTGAGACTGTGGCAGTAAACAGAACCGAACCCAGGTCACTGGAGCTGTGAGACTGTGGCAGTAAACAGAACCGAACCCAGGTCACTGGAGCTGTGAGACTGTGGCAGTAAACAGAACCGAACCCATGTCACTGGAGCTGTGAGACTGTGGCAGTAAACAGAACCGAACCCGGGACACTGGAGCTGTGAGACTGTGGCAGTAAACAGAACTTAACCCGGGTCACTGGAGCTGTGAGACTGTGGCAGTAAACAGAACCGAACCCAGGTCACTGGAGCTGTGAGACTGTGGCAGTAAAAAGAACCGAACCCGGGACACTGGAGCTGTGAGACTGTGGCAGTAAACAGAACCGAACCCGGGTCACTGGAGCTGTGAGACTGTGGCAGTAAACAGAACCGAACCCAGGTCACTGGAGCTGTGAGACTGTGGCAGTAAACAGAACGGAACCCGGGTCACTGGAGCTGTGAGACTGTGGCAGTAAACAGAACCGAACCCGGGACACTGGAGCTGTGAGACTGTGGCAGTAAACAGAACTGAACCCGGGTCACTGGAGCTGTGAGACTGTGGCAGTAAACAGAACTGAACCCGGGTCACTGGAGCTGTGAGACTGTGGCAGTAAACAGAACCGACCCCAGGTCACTGGAGCTGTGAGACTGTGGCAGTAAACAGAACCGAACCCAGGTCACTGGAGCTGTGAGACTGTGGCAGTAAACAGAACCGAACCCAGGTCACGGGAGCTGTGAGTCTGTGGCAGTAAACAGAACCGAACCCAGGTCACTGGAGCTGTGAGACTGTGGCAGTAAACAGAACCGAACCCAGGTCACTGGAGCTGTGAGACTGTGGCAGTAAACAGAACCGAACCCTGGTCACTGGAGCTGTGAGACTGTGGCAGTAAACAGAACCGAACCCTGGTCACTGGAGCTGTGAGACTGTGGCAGTAAACAGAACCGAACCCGGGACACTGGAGCTGTGAGACTGTGGCAGTAAACAGAACCGAACCCGGGTCACTGGAGCTGTGAGACTGTGGCAGTAAACAGAACCGAACCCAGGTCACGGGAGCTGTGAGACTGTGGCAGTAAACAGAACCGAACCCAGGTCACTGGAGCTGTGAGACTGTGGCAGTAAACAGAACCGAACCCAGGTCACGGGAGCTGTAGACTGTGGCAGTAAACAGAACCGAACCCAGGTCACTGGAGCTGTGAGACTGTGGCAGTAAACAGAACCGAACCCTGGTCACTGGAGCTGTGAGACTGTGGCAGTAAACAGAACCGAACCCTGGTCACTGGAGCTGTGAGACTGTGGCAGTAAACAGAACCGAACCCGGGACACTGGAGCTGTGAGACTGTGGCAGTAAACAGAACCGAACCCGGGTCACTGGAGCTGTGAGACTGTGGCAGTAAACAGAACTGAACCTGGGACACTGGAGCTGTGAGACTGTGGCAGTAAACAGAACCGAACCCAGGTCACTGGAGCTGTGAGACTGTGGCAGTAAACAGAACCGAACCCAGGTCACGGGAGCTGTGAGACTGTGGCAGTAAACAGAACCGAACCCAGGTCACTGGAGCTGTGAGACTGTGGCAGTAAACAGAACCGAACCCTGGTCACTGGAGCTGTGAGACTGTGGCAGTAAACAGAACCGAACCCTGGTCACTGGAGCTGTGAGACTGTGGCAGTAAACAGAACCGAACCCGGGTCACTGGAGCTGTGAGACTGTGGCAGTAAACAGAACCGAACCCGGGACACTGGAGCTGTGAGACTGTGGCAGTAAACAGAACCGAACCCGGGACACTGGAGCTGTGAGACTGTGGCAGTAAACAGAACCGAACCCGGGTCACTGGAGCTGTGAGACTGTGGCAGTAAACAGAACTGAACCTGGGACACTGGAGCTGTGAGACTGTGGCAGTAAACAGAACCGAACCCATGTCACTGGAGCTGTGAGGCTGTGGCAGTAAACAGAACTGAACCCGGGTCACTGGAGCTGTGAGACTGTGGCAAAAAACAGAACTGAACCCGGGTCACTGAAGCTGTGAGACTGTGGCAGTAAACAGAACTGAACCCGGGACACTGGAGCTGTGAGACTGTGGCAAAAAACAGAACTGAACCCGGGTCACTGGAGCTGTGAGACTGTGGCAAAAAACAGAACTGAACCCGGGTCACTGAAGCTGTGAAACTGTGGCAGTAAACAGAACTGAACCCAGGTCACTGAAGCTGTGAGACTGTGTGAGTAAACAGAACCGAACCCGGGTCACTGGAGCTGTGAGACTGTGGCAGTAAACAGAACCGAACACATGTCACTGGAGCTGTGAGACTGTGGCAGTAAACAGAACCGAACCCGGGACACTGGAGCTGTGAGACTGTGGCAGTAAACAGAACCGAACCCGGGACACTGGAGCTGTGAGACTGTGGCAGTAAACAGAACTGAACCCGGGTCACTGGAGCTGTGAGACTGTGGCAGTAAACAGAACCGAACCCGGGTCACTGGAGCTGTGAGACTGTGGCAGTAAACAGAACCGAACCCGGGACACTGGAGCTGTGAGACTGTGGCAGTAAACAGAACCGAACCCAGGTCACTGGAGCTGTGAGACTGTGGCAGTAAACAGAACCGAACCCGGATCACTGGAGCTGTGAGACTGTGGCAGTAAACAGAACCGAACCCGGATCACTGGAGCTGTGAGACTGTGGCAGTAAACAGAACCAAACCCAGGACACTGGAGCTGTGAGGCTGTGGCAGTAAACAGAACCGAACCCGGTCACTGGAGCTGTGAGACTGTGGCAAAAAACAGAATCGAACCCAGGTCACTGAAGCTGTGAGACTGTGGCAAAAAACAGAACCGAACCCAGGACACTGGAGCTGTGAGGCTGTGGCTGTCCCCAGAACCGAACCCAGGTCACTGAAGCTGTGAGACTGTGGCAGTAAACAGAACCGAACCCAGGTCACTGGAGCTGTGAGGCTGTGGCAGTCCCCAGAACCGAACCCGGGACACTGGAGCTTTGAGACTGTGGCAGTAAACAGATCCGAACCCAGGTCACTGAAGCTGTGAGACTGTGGCAGTGAACAGAACCGAACCCGGGACACTGGAGCTGTGAGACTGTGGCAGTAAACAGAACCGAACCCGAGACACTGGAGCTGTGAGACTGTGGCAGTCTCCAGAACCGAACACAGGACACTGGAGCTGTGAGGCTGTGGCAGTAAACAGAACCGAACCCAGGTCACTGAAGCTGTGAGACTGTGGCAGTAAACAGAACCGAACCCGGGACACTGGAGCTGTGAGACTGTGGCAGTAAACAGAACCGAACCCAGGTCACTGGAGCTGTGAGACTGTGGCAGTAAACAGAACCGAACCCAGGTCACTGGAGCTGTGAGACTGTGGCAGTAAACAGAACTGAACCCGGGTCACTGGAGCTGTGAGACTGTGGCAGTAAACAGAACCGACCCCAGGTCACTGGAGCTGTGAGACTGTGGCAGTAAACAGAACCGAACCCAGGTCACTGGAGCTGTGAGACTGTGGCAGTAAACAGAACCGAACCCAGGTCACGGGAGCTGTGAGTCTGTGGCAGTAAACAGAACCGAACCCAGGTCACTGGAGCTGTGAGACTGTGGCAGTAAACAGAACCGAACCCAGGTCACTGGAGCTGTGAGACTGTGGCAGTAAACAGAACCGAACCCTGGTCACTGGAGCTGTGAGACTGTGGCAGTAAACAGAACCGAACCCTGGTCACTGGAGCTGTGAGACTGTGGCAGTAAACAGAACCGAACCCGGGACACTGGAGCTGTGAGACTGTGGCAGTAAACAGAACCGAACCCGGGTCACTGGAGCTGTGAGACTGTGGCAGTAAACAGAACCGAACCCAGGTCACGGGAGCTGTGAGACTGTGGCAGTAAACAGAACCGAACCCAGGTCACTGGAGCTGTGAGACTGTGGCAGTAAACAGAACCGAACCCAGGTCACGGGAGCTGTGAGACTGTGGCAGTAAACAGAACCGAACCCAGGTCACTGGAGCTGTGAGACTGTGGCAGTAAACAGAACCGAACCCTGGTCACTGGAGCTGTGAGACTGTGGCAGTAAACAGAACCGAACCCTGGTCACTGGAGCTGTGAGACTGTGGCAGTAAACAGAACCGAACCCGGGACACTGGAGCTGTGAGACTGTGGCAGTAAACAGAACCGAACCCGGGTCACTGGAGCTGTGAGACTGTGGCAGTAAACAGAACTGAACCTGGGACACTGGAGCTGTGAGACTGTGGCAGTAAACAGAACCGAACCCAGGTCACTGGAGCTGTGAGACTGTGGCAGTAAACAGAACCGAACCCAGGTCACGGGAGCTGTGAGACTGTGGCAGTAAACAGAACCGAACCCAGGTCACTGGAGCTGTGAGACTGTGGCAGTAAACAGAACCGAACCCTGGTCACTGGAGCTGTGAGACTGTGGCAGTAAACAGAACCGAACCCTGGTCACTGGAGCTGTGAGACTGTGGCAGTAAACAGAACCGAACCCGGGTCACTGGAGCTGTGAGACTGTGGCAGTAAACAGAACCGAACCCGGGACACTGGAGCTGTGAGACTGTGGCAGTAAACAGAACCGAACCCGGGACACTGGAGCTGTGAGACTGTGGCAGTAAACAGAACCGAACCCGGGTCACTGGAGCTGTGAGACTGTGGCAGTAAACAGAACTGAACCTGGGACACTGGAGCTGTGAGACTGTGGCAGTAAACAGAACCGAACCCATGTCACTGGAGCTGTGAGGCTGTGGCAGTAAACAGAACTGAACCCGGGTCACTGGAGCTGTGAGACTGTGGCAAAAAACAGAACTGAACCCGGGTCACTGAAGCTGTGAGACTGTGGCAGTAAACAGAACTGAACCCGGGACACTGGAGCTGTGAGACTGTGGCAAAAAACAGAACTGAACCCGGGTCACTGGAGCTGTGAGACTGTGGCAAAAAACAGAACTGAACCCGGGTCACTGAAGCTGTGAAACTGTGGCAGTAAACAGAACTGAACCCAGGTCACTGAAGCTGTGAGACTGTGTGAGTAAACAGAACCGAACCCGGGTCACTGGAGCTGTGAGACTGTGGCAGTAAACAGAACCGAACACATGTCACTGGAGCTGTGAGACTGTGGCAGTAAACAGAACCGAACCCGGGACACTGGAGCTGTGAGACTGTGGCAGTAAACAGAACCGAACCCGGGACACTGGAGCTGTGAGACTGTGGCAGTAAACAGAACTGAACCCGGGTCACTGGAGCTGTGAGACTGTGGCAGTAAACAGAACCGAACCCGGGTCACTGGAGCTGTGAGACTGTGGCAGTAAACAGAACCGAACCCGGGACACTGGAGCTGTGAGACTGTGGCAGTAAACAGAACCGAACCCAGGTCACTGGAGCTGTGAGACTGTGGCAGTAAACAGAACCGAACCCGGATCACTGGAGCTGTGAGACTGTGGCAGTAAACAGAACCGAACCCGGATCACTGGAGCTGTGAGACTGTGGCAGTAAACAGAACCAAACCCAGGACACTGGAGCTGTGAGGCTGTGGCAGTAAACAGAACCGAACCCGGTCACTGGAGCTGTGAGACTGTGGCAAAAAACAGAATCGAACCCAGGTCACTGAAGCTGTGAGACTGTGGCAAAAAACAGAACCGAACCCAGGACACTGGAGCTGTGAGGCTGTGGCTGTCCCCAGAACCGAACCCAGGTCACTGAAGCTGTGAGACTGTGGCAGTAAACAGAACCGAACCCAGGTCACTGGAGCTGTGAGGCTGTGGCAGTCCCCAGAACCGAACCCGGGACACTGGAGCTTTGAGACTGTGGCAGTAAACAGATCCGAACCCAGGTCACTGAAGCTGTGAGACTGTGGCAGTGAACAGAACCGAACCCGGGACACTGGAGCTGTGAGACTGTGGCAGTAAACAGAACCGAACCCGAGACACTGGAGCTGTGAGACTGTGGCAGTCTCCAGAACCGAACACAGGACACTGGAGCTGTGAGGCTGTGGCAGTAAACAGAACCGAACCCAGGTCACTGAAGCTGTGAGACTGTGGCAGTAAACAGAACCGAACCCGGGACACTGGAGCTGTGAGACTGTGGCAGTAAACAGAACCGAACCCAGGTCACTGGAGCTGTGAGACTGTGGCAGTAAACAGAACCGAACCCAGGTCACTGGAGCTGTGAGACTGTGGCAGTAAACAGAACCGAACCCGGGTCACTGGAGCTGTGTGACTGTGGCAGTACGCAGAACCGAACCCGGGTCACTGGAGCTGTGAGACTGTGGCAGTAAACAGAACCGATCCCGGATCACTGGAGCTGTGAGACTGTGGCAGTAAACAGAACCGAACCCAGGACACTGGAGCTGTGAGGCTGTGGCAGTAAACAGAACCGAACCCGGTCACTGGAGCTGTGAGACTGTGGCAGTAAACAGAATCGAACCCAGGTCACTGAAGCTGTGAGACTGTGGCAAAAAACAGAACCGAACCCAGCACACTGGAGCTGTGAGGCTGTGGCTGTCCCCAGAACCGAACCCAGGTCACTGAAGCTGTGAGACTGTGGCAGTAAACAGAACCGAACCCAGGTCACTGGAGCTGTGAGGCTGTGGCAGTCCCCAGAACCGAACCCGGGACACTGGAGCTGTGAGACTGTGGCAGTAAACAGATCCGAACCCAGGTCACTGAAGCTGTGAGACTGTGGCAGTGAACAGAACCGAACCCGGGACACTGGAGCTGTGAGACTGTGGCAATAAACAGAACCGAACCCGGGACACTGGAGCTGTGAGACTGTGGCAGTCCCCAGAACCGAACCCAGGACACTGGAGCTGTGAGGCTGTGGCAGTAAACAGAACCGAACCCAGGTCACTGAAGCTGTGAGACTGTGGCAGTAAACAGAACCGAACCCGGGACACTGGAGCTGTGAGACTGTGGCAGTAAACAGAACCGAACCCGGGACACTGGAGCTGTGAGACTGTGGCAGTAAACAGAACCGAACCCGGGTCACTGGAGCTGTGAGACTGTGGCAGTAAACAGAACCGAACCCGGGACACTGGAGCTGTGAGACTGTGGCAGTAAACAGAACCGAACCCGGGACACTGGAGCTGTGAGACTGTGGCAGTCCCCAGAACCGAACCCAGGTCACTGAAGCTGTGAGACTGTGGCAGTAAACAGAACCGAACCCAGGTCACTGGAGCTGTGAGGCTGTGGCAGTCCCCAGAACCGAACCCGGGACACTGGAGCTGTGAGACTGTGGCAGTAAACAGAAGCGAACCCGGGTCACTGGAGCGGTGAGAGTGTGGCAGTAAACAGAACCGAACCCAGGTCACTGAAGCTGTGAGACTGTGGCAGTGAACAGAACCGAACCCGGGACACTGGAGCTGTGAGACTGTGGCAGTAAACAGAACTGAACCCGGGTCACTGGAGCTGTGAGACTGTGGCAGTAAACAGAACTGAACCCGGGTCACTGGAGCTGTGAGACTGTGGCAGTAAACAGAACTGAACCCGGGACACTGGAGCTGTGAGACTGTGGCAGTAAACAGAACTGAACCCGGGTCACTGGAGCTGTGAGACTGTGGCAGTAAACAGAACTGAACCCGGGTCACTGGAGCTGTGAGACTGTGGCAGTAAACAGAACTGAACCCGGGTCACTGGAGCTGTGAGACTGTGGCAGTAAACAGAACCGACCCCAGGTCACTGGAGCTGTGAGACTGTGGCAGTAAACAGAACCGAACCCAGGTCACTGGAGCTGTGAGACTGAGGCAGTAAACAGAACCGAACCCAGGTCACGGGAGCTGTGAGTCTGTGGCAGTAAACAGAACCGAACCCGGGTCACTGGAGCTGTGAGACTGTGGCAGTAAACAGAACCGAACCCAGGTCACTGGAGCTGTGAGACTGTGGCAGTAAACAGAACCGAACCCTGGTCACTGGAGCTGTGAGACTGTGGCAGTAAACAGAACCGAACCCTGGTCACTGGAGCTGTGAGACTGTGGCAGTAAACAGAACCGAACCCGGGACACTGGAGCTGTGAGACTGTGGCAGTAAACAGAACCGAACCCGGGTCACTGGAGCTGTGAGACTGTGGCAGTAAACAGAACCGAACCCAGGTCACGGGAGCTGTGAGACTGTGGCAGTAAACAGAACCGAACCCAGGTCACTGGAGCTGTGAGACTGTGGCAGTAAACAGAACCGAACCCTGGTCACTGGAGCTGTGAGACTGTGGCAGTAAACAGAACCGAACCCTGGTCACTGGAGCTGTGAGACTGTGGCAGTAAACAGAACCGAACCCTGGTCACTGGAGCTGTGAGACTGTGGCAGTAAACAGAACCGAACCCTGGTCACTGGAGCTGTGAGACTGTGGCAGTAAACAGAACCGAACCCGGGACACTGGAGCTGTGAGACTGTGGCAGTAAACAGAACCGAACCCAGGTCACTGGAGCTGTGAGACTGTGGCAGTAAACAGAACCGAACCCTGGTCACTGGAGCTGTGAGACTGTGGCAGTAAACAGAACCGAACCCAGGTCACTGGAGCTGTGAGACTGTGGCAGTAAACAGAACCGAACCCTGGTCACTGGAGCTGTGAGACTGTGGCAGTAAACAGAACCGAACCCTGGTCACTGGAGCTGTGAGACTGTGGCAGTAAACAGAACCGAACCCGGGTCACTGGAGCTGTGAGACTGTGGCAGTAAACAGAACTGAACCTGGGACACTGGAGCTGTGAGACTGTGGCAGTAAACAGAACCGAACCCATGTCACTGGAGCTGTGAGGCTGTGGCAGTAAACAGAACTGAACCCGGGTCACTGGAGCTGTGAGACTGTGGCAAAATACAGAACTGAACCCGGGTCACTGAAGCTGTGAAACTGTGGCAGTAAACAGAACTGAACCCAGGTCACTGAAGCTGTGAGACTGTGGCAGTAAACAGAACCGAACCCGGGTCACTGGAGCTGTGAGACTGTGGCAGTAAACAGAACCGAACCCGGGACACTGGAGCTTTGAGACTGTGGCAGTAAACAGAACCGAACACATGTCACTGGAGCTGTGAGACTGTGGCAGTAAACAGAACCGAACCCGGGACACTGGAGCTGTGAGACTGTGGCAGTAAACAGAACCGAACCCGGGACACTGGAGCTGTGAGACTATGGCAGTAAACAGAACTGAACCCGGGTCACTGGAGCTGTGAGACTGTGGCAGTAAACAGAACCGAACCCGGGTCACTGGAGCTGTGAGACTGTGGCAGTACGCAGAACCGAACCCGGGTCACTGGAGCTGTGAGACTGTGGCAGTAAACAGAACCGAACCCGGGACACTGGAGCTGTGAGACTGTGGCAAAAAACAGAACCGAACCCAGGACACTGGA
Organism: Heterodontus francisci; assembly: GCF_036365525.1. Taxonomy (NCBI): domain Eukaryota; kingdom Metazoa; phylum Chordata; class Chondrichthyes; order Heterodontiformes; family Heterodontidae; genus Heterodontus; species Heterodontus francisci. The sequence continues at coordinate 399,886 of NW_027141801.1, forward strand.
GCTGTGAGGCTGTGGCAGTAAACAGAATCGAACCCAGGTCACTGAAGCTGTGAGACTGTGGCAAAAAACAGAACCGAACCCGGTCACTGGAGCTGTGAGGCTGTGGCAGTAAACAGAATCGAACCCAGGTCACTGAAGCTGTGAGACTGTGGCAAAAAACAGAACCGAACCCAGGACACTGGAGCTGTGAGGCTGTGGCTGTCCCCAGAACCGAACCCAGGTCACTGAAGCTGTGAGACTGTGGCAGTAAACAGAACCGAACCCAGGTCACTGGAGCTGTGAGGCTGTGGCAGTCCCCAGAACCGAACCCGGGACACTGGAGCTTTGAGACTGTGGCAGTAAACAGATCCGAACCCAGGTCACTGAAGCTGTGAGACTGTGGCAGTGAACAGAACCGAACCCGGGACACTGGAGCTGTGAGACTGTGGCAGTAAACAGATCCGAACCCAGGTCACTGAAGCTGTGAGACTGTGGCAGTCCCCAGAACCGAACCCAGGACACTGGAGCTGTGAGGCTGTGGCAGTAAACAGAACCGAACCCAGGTCACTGAAGCTGTGAGACTGTGGCAGTAAACAGAACCGAACCCGGGACACTGGAGCTGTGAGACTGTGGCAGTAAACAGAACCGAACCCAGGTCACTGGAGCTGTGAGACTGTGGCAGTAAACAGAACCGAACCCAGGTCACTGGAGCTGTGAGACTGTGGCAGTAAACAGAACCGAACCCGGGTCACTGGAGCTGTGTGACTGTGGCAGTACGCAGAACCGAACCCGGGTCACTGGAGCTGTGAGACTGTGGCAGTAAACAGAACCGAACCCGGATCACTGGAGCTGTGAGACTGTGGCAGTAAACAGAACCGAACCCAGGACACTGGAGCTGTGAGGCTGTGGCAGTAAACAGAACCGAACCCGGTCACTGGAGCTGTGAGACTGTGGCAGTAAACAGAATCGAACCCAGGTCACTGAAGCTGTGAGACTGTGGCAAAAAACAGAACCGAACCCAGGACACTGGAGCTGTGAGGCTGTGGCTGTCCCCAGAACCGAACCCAGGTCACTGAAGCTGTGAGACTGTGGCAGTAAACAGAACCGAACCCAGGTCACTGGAGCTGTGAGGCTGTGGCAGTCCCCAGAACCGAACCCGGGACACTGGAGCTGTGAGACTGTGGCAGTAAACAGATCCGAACCCAGGTCACTGAAGCTGTGAGACTGTGGCAGTGAACAGAACCGAACCCGGGACACTGGAGCTGTGAGACTGTGGCAGTAAACAGAACCGAACCCGGGACACTGGAGCTGTGAGACTGTGGCAGTCCCCAGAACCGAACCCAGGACACTGGAGCTGTGAGGCTGTGGCAGTAAACAGAACCGAACCCAGGTCACTGAAGCTGTGAGACTGTGGCAGTAAACAGAACCGAACCCGGGACACTGGAGCTGTGAGACTGTGGCAGTAAACAGAACTGAACCCGGGACACTGGAGCTGTGAGACTGTGGCAGTAAACAGAACCGAACCCGGGTCACTGGAGCTGTGAGACTGTGGCAGTAAACAGAACCGAACCCGGGACACTGGAGCTGTGAGACTGTGGCAGTAAACAGAACCGAACCCGGGACACTGGAGCTGTGAGACTGTGGCAGTCCCCAGAACCGAACCCAGGTCACTGAAGCTGTGAGACTGTGGCAGTAAACAGAACCGAACCCAGGTCACTGGAGCTGTGAGGCTGTGGCAGTCCCCAGAACCGAACCCGGGACACTGGAGCTGTGAGACTGTGGCAGTAAACAGAAGCGAACCCGGGTCACTGGAGCGGTGAGAGTGTGGCAGTAAACAGAACCGAACCCAGGTCACTGAAGCTGTGAGACTGTGGCAGTGAACAGAACCGAACCCGGGACACTGGAGCTGTGAGACTGTGGCAGTAAACAGAACCGAACCCGGGACACTGGAGCTGTGAGACTGTGGCAGTAAACAGAACCGAACCCGGGTCACTGGAGCTGTGAGACTGTGGCAGTAAACAGAACTGAACCCGGGTCACTGGAACTGTGAGACTGTGGCAGTAAACAGAACCGAACCCAGGTCACTGGAGCTGTGAGACTGTGGCAGTAAACAGAACCGAACCCGGGGCACTGGAGCTGTGAGACTGTGGCAGTAAACAGAACCGAACCCGGGACACTGGAGCTGTGAGACTGTGGCAGTAAACAGAACTGAACCCGGGTCACTGGAGCTGTGAGACTGTGGCAGTAAACAGAACCGAACCCAGGTCACTGGAGCTGTGAGACTGTGGCAGTAAACAGAACCGAACCCGGGACACTGGAGCTGTGAGACTGTGGCAGTAAACAGAACCGAACCCGGGACACTGGAGCTGTGAGACTGTGGCAGTAAACAGAACCGAACCCGGGACACTGGAGCTGTGAGACTGTGGCAGTAAACAGAACCGAACCCGGGACACTGGAGCTGTGAGACTGTGGCAGTAAACAGAACCGAACCCGGGTCACTGGAGCTGTGAGACTGTGGCAGTAAACAGAACCGAACCCGGGACACTGAAGCTGTGAGACTGTGGCAGTAAACAGAACCGAACCCGGGACACTTGAGCTGTGAGACTGTGGCAGTCCCCAGAACCGAACCCAGGACACTGGAGCTGTGAGACTGTGGCAGTAAACAGAACCGAACTCAGGTCACTGGAGCTGTGAGACTGTGGCAGTAAACAGAACCGAACTCAGGTCACTGGAGCTGTGAGACTGTGGCAGTAAACAGAACCGAACCCGGGTCACTGGAGCTCTGAGACTGTGGCTGTAAACAGAACCGAACCCAGGACACTGGAGCTGTGAGACTGTGGCAGTAAACAGAACCGAACCCAGGTCACTGGAGCTGTGAGACTGTGGCAGTAAACAGAACCGAACCCAGGTCACTGGAGCGGTGAGACTGTGGCAGTAAACAGAACTGAACCCAGGTCACTGGAGCGGTGAGACTGTGGCAGTAAACAGAACCGAACCCAGGTCACTGGAGCGGTGAGACTGTGGCAGTAAACAGAACTGAACCCAGGTCACTGGAGCTGTGAGGCTGTGGCAGTAAACAGAACTGAACCCAGGTCACTGGAGCTGTGAGACTGTGGCAGTAAACAGAACCGAACCCGGGTCACTGGAGCTGTGAGACTGTGGCAGTAAACAGAACCGAACCCAGGTCACTGGAGCGGTGAGACTGTGGCAGTAAACAGAACTGAACCCAGGTCACTGGAGCTGTGAGGCTGTGGCAGTAAACTGAACTGAACCCAGGTCACTGGAGCTGTGAGGCTGTGGCAGTAAACAGAACTGAACCCAGGTCACTGGAGCTGTGAGACTGTGGCAGTAAACAGAACCGAACCCAGGTCACTGGAGCTGTGAGACTGTGGCAGTAAACAGAACCGAACCCGGGACACTGGAGCTGTGAGACAGTGGCAGTAAACAGAACTGAACCCGGGTCACTGGAGCTGTGAGACTGTGGCAGTAAACAGAACCGAACCCAGTTCACTGGAGCTGTGAGACTGTGGCAGTAAACAGAACCGAACCCAGGTCACTGGAGCTGTGAGACTGTGGCAGTAAACAGAACCGAACCCGGGACACTGGAGCTGTGAGACTGTGGCAGTAAACAGAACTTAACCCGGGTCACTGGAGCTGTGAGACTGTGGCAGTAAACAGAACCGAACCCAGGTGACTGGAGCTGTGAGACTGTGGCAGTAAACAGAACCGAACCCAGGTGACTGGAGCTGTGAGACTGTGGCAGTAAACAGAACCGGACCCGGGACACTGGAGCTGTGAGACTGTGGCAGTAAACAGAACCGAACCAGGGTCACTGGAGCTGTGAGACTGTGGCAGTAAACAGAACCGAACCCAGGACACTTGAGCTGTGAGACTGTGGCAGTAAACAGAACCGAACCCAGGTCACTGGAGCTGTGAGACTGTGGCAGTAAACAGAACCGAACTCAGGTCACTGGAGCTGTGAGACTGTGGCAGTAAACAGAACTGAACCCAGGTCACTGGAGCTGTGAGACTGTGGCAGTAAACAGAACCGAACCCAGGTCACTGGAGCTGTGAGACTGTGGCAGTAAACAGAACCGAACCCAGGTCACTGGAGCTGTGAGACTGTGGCAGTAAACAGAACCGAACCCGGGTCACTGGAGCTCTGAGACTGTGGCAGTAAACAGAACCGAACTCAGGTCACTGGAGCTGTGAGACTGTGGCAGTAAACAGAACCGAACCCGGGTCACTGGAGCTCTGAGACTGTGGCAGTAAACAGAACCGAACCCGGGTCACTGGAGCTGTGAGACTGTGGCAGTAAACAGAACCGAACCCAGGTCACTGGAGCTGTGAGGCTGTGGCAGTAAACAGAACTGAACCCGGGACACTGGAGCTGTGAGACTGTGGCAGTAAACAGAACTGAACCCAGGTCACTGGAGCTGTGAGGCTGTGGCAGTAAACAGAACTGAACCCAGGTCACTGGAGCTGTGAGACTGTGGCAGTAAACAGAACTGAACCCAGGTCACTGGAGCTGTGAGACTGTGGCAGTAAACAGAACCGAACCCAGGTCACTGGAGCTGTGAGACAGTGGCAGTAAACAGAACCGAACCCGGGACACTGGAGCTGTGAGACTGTGGCAGTAAACAGAACTGAACCCGGGCCACTGGAGCTGTGAGACTGTGGCAGTAAACAGAACCGAACCCAGGTCACTGGAGCTGTGAGACTGTGGCAGTAAACAGAACCGAACCCGGGACACTGGAGCTGTGAGACTGTGGCAGTAAACAGAACTTAACCCGGGTCACTGGAGCTGTGAGACTGTGGCAGTAAACAGAACTGAACCCAGGACACTGGAGCTGTGAGACTGTGGCAGTAAACAGAACCGAACCCAGGTGACTGGAGCTGTGAGACTGTGGCAGTAAACAGAACCGGACCCGGGACACTGGAGCTGTGAGACTGTGGCAGTAAACAGAACTGAACCCGGGTCACTGGAGCTGTGAGACTGTGGCAGTAAACAGAACCGAACCCGGGTCACTGGAGCTGTGAGACTGTGGCAGTAAACAGAACCGAACCCGGGTCATTGGAGCTGTGAGACTGTGGCAGTAAACAGAACCGAACCCAGGTCACTGGAGCTGTGAGACTGTGGCAGTAAACAGAACCGAACCCGGGACACTGGAGCTGTGAGACTGTGGCAGTAAACAGAACTGAACCCGGGTCACTGGAGCTGTGAGACTGTGGCAGTAAACAGAACCGAACCCGGGACACTGGAGCTGTGAGACTGTGGCAGTAAACAGAACCGAACCCGGGTCACTGGAGCTGTGAGACTGTGGCAGTAAACAGAACTGAACCCGGGTCACTGGAGCTGTGAGACTGTGGCAGTAAACAGAACTGAACCCGGGTCACTGGAGCTGTGAGACTGTGGCAGTAAACAGAACCGAACCCAGGACACTGGAGCTGTGAGACTGTGGCAGTAAACAGAACCGAACCCAGGTCACTGGAGCTGTGAGACTGTGGCAGTAAACAGAACCGAACGCGGGTCACTGGAGCTGTGAGACTGTGGCAGTAAACAGAACTGAACCCAGGTCACTGGAGCTGTGAGACTGTGGCAGTAAACAGAACCGAACCCAGGTCACGGGAGCTGCGAGACTGTGGCAGTAAACAGAACCGAACCCAGGTCACTGGAGCTGTGAGACTGTGGCAGTAAACAGAACCGAACCCAGGTCACTGGAGCTGTGAGACTGTGGCAGTAAACAGAACCGAACCCAGGTCACTGGAGCTGTGAGACTGTGGCAGTAAACAGAACCGAACCCAGGTCACTGGAGCTGTGAGACTGTGGCAGTAAACAGAACTGAACCCAGGTCACTGGAGCTGTGAGGCTGTGGCAGTAAACAGAACCGAACCCAGGTCACTGGAGCTGTGAGACTGTGGCAGTAAACAGAACCGAACCCGGGACACTGGAGCTGTGAGACTGTGGCAGTAAACAGAACTTAACCCGGGTCACTGGAGCTGTGAGACTGTGGCAGTAAACAGAACTGAACCCAGGTCACTGGAGCTGTGAGACTGTGGCAGTAAACAGAACCGAACCCAGGTCACTGGAGCTGTGAGACTGTGGCAGTAAACAGAACCGAACCCGGGTCACTGGAGCTGTGAGACTGTGGCAGTAAACAGAACCGAACCCAGGTCACTGGAGCTGTGAGACTGTGGCAGTAAACAGAACCGAACCCAGGTCACTGGAGCTGTGAGACTGTGGCAGTAAACAGAACCGAACCCGGGTCACTGGAGCTGTGAGACTGTGGCAGTAAACAGAACCGAACCCGGGACACTGGAGCTGTGAGACTGTGGCAGTAAACAGAACTGAACCCGGGTCACTGGAGCTGTGAGACTGTGGCAGTAAACAGAACCGAACCCGGGACACTGGAGCTGTGAGACTGTGGCAGTAAACAGAACCGAACCCGGGTCACTGGAGCTGTGAGACTGTGGCAGTAAACAGAACCGAACCCAGGTCACTGGAGCTGTGAGACTGTGGCAGTAAACAGAACCGAACCCAGGTCACTGGAGCTGTGAGACTGTGGCAGTAAACAGAACTGAACCCGGGTCACTGGAGCTGTGAGACTGTGGCAGTAAACAGAACCGAACCCAGGTCACTGGAGCTGTGAGGCTGTGGCAGTAAACAGAACCGAACCCTGGTCACTGGAGCTGTGAGACTGTGGCAGTAAACAGAACCGAACCCGGGACACTGGAGCTGTGAGACTGTGGCAGTAAGCAGAACCGAACCCGGGTCACTGGAGCTGTGAGACTGTGGCAGTAAACAGAACCGAACCCATGTCACTGGAGCTGTGAGGCTGTGGCAGTAAACAGAACCGAACCCATGTCACTGGAGCTGTGAGGCTGTGGCAGTAAACAGAACTGAACCCGGGTCACTGGAGCTGTGAGAATGTGGCAAAAAACAGAACCGAACCCGGGTCACTGGAGCTGTGAGACTGTGGCAGTAAACAGAACCGAACCCAGGTCACTGGAGCTGTGAGACTGTGGCAGTAAACAGAACCGAACCCAGGTCACTGGAGCTGTGAGACTGTGGCAGTAAACAGAACCGAACCCAGGTCACGGGAGCTGTGAGACTGTGGCAGTAAACAGAACCGAACCCAGGTCACTGGAGCTGTGAGACTGTGGCAGTAAACAGAACCGAACCCAGGTCACTGGAGCTGTGAGACTGTGGCAGTAAACAGAACCGAACCCGGGTCACTGGAGCTGTGAGACTGTGGCAGTAAACAGAACCGAACCCATGTCACTGGAGCTGTGAGGCTGTGGCAGTAAACTGAACTGAACCCAGGACACTGGAGCTGTGAGACTGTGGCAGTAAACAGAACCGAACCCGGGACACTGGAGCTGTGAGACTGTGGCAGTAAACAGAACCGAACCCGGGTCACTGGAGCTGTGAGGCTGTGGCAGTAAACAGAACCGAACCCTGGTCACTGGAGCTGTGAGACTGTGGCAGTAAACAGAACCGAACCCGGGACACTGGAGCTGTGAGACTGTGGCAGTAAACAGAACCGAACCCGGGTCACTGGAGCTGTGAGACTGTGGCAGTAAACAGAACCGAACCCGGGTCACTGGAGCTGTGAGACTGTGGCAGTAAACAGAACCGAACCCAGGTCAATGAAGCTGTGAGACTGTGGCAGTAAACAGAACTGAACCCGGGTCACTGGAGCTGTGAGACTGTGGCAAAAAACAGAACTGAACCCGGGTCACTGAAGCTGTGAAACTGTGGCAGTAAACAGAACTGAACCCAGGTCACTGAAGCTGTGAGACTGTGGCAGTAAACAGAACCGAACCCGGGTCACTGGAGCTGTGAGACTGTGGCAGTAAACAGAACCGAACCCATGTCACTGGAGCTGTGAGACTGTGGCAGTAAACAGAACCGAACCCGGGACACTGGAGCTGTGAGACTGTGGCAGTAAACAGAACCGAACCCGGGTCACTGGAGCTGTGAGACTGTGGCAGTAAACAGAACTGAACCCGGGTCACTGGAGCTGTGAGACTGTGACAGTAAACAGAACCGAACCCAGGTCACTGGAGCTGTGAGACTGTGGCAGTAAACAGAACCGAACCCGGGACACTGGAGCTGTGAGACTGTGGCAGTAAACAGAACCGAACCCGGGTCACTGGAGCTGTGAGACTGTGGCAGTAAACAGAACCGAACCCAGGTCACTGGAGCTGTGAGACTGTGGCAGTAAACAGAACCGAACCCGGGTCACTGGAGCTGTGAGACTGTGGCAGTAAACAGAACCGAACCCAGGTCACTGGAGCTGTGAGACTGTGGCAGTAAACAGAACCGAACCCGGATCACTGGAGCTGTGAGACTGTGGCAGTAAACAGAACCGAACCCAGGACACTGGAGCTGTGAGGCTGTGGCAGTAAACAGAACCGAACCCGGTCACTGGAGCTGTGAGACTGTGGCAGTAAACAGAACCGAACCCAGGACACTGGAGCTGTGAGGCTGTGGCAGTAAACAGAACCGAACCCGGGTCACTGAAGCTGTGAGACTGTGTCAAAAAACAGAACCGAACCCAGGACACTGGAGCTGTGAGGCTGTGGCTGTCCCCAGAACCGAACCCAGGTCACTGAAGCTGTGAGACTGTGGCAGTAAACAGAACCGAACCCAGGTCACTGGAGCTGTGAGGCTGTGGCAGTAAACAGAACTGAACCCAGGTCACTGGAGCTGTGAGACTGTGGCAGTAAACAGAACCGAACCCGGGACACTGGAGCTGTGAGACTGTGGCAGTGAACAGAACCGAACCCGGGACACTGGAGCTGTGAGACTGTGGCAGTAAACAGAACCGAACCCGGGTCACTGGAGCTGTGAGACTGTGGCAGTAAACAGAACTGAACCCAGGTCACTGGAGCTGTGAGACTGTGGCAGTAAACAGAACCGAACCCGGGACACTGGAGCTGTGAGACTGTGGCAGTAAACAGAACCGAACCCGGGACACTGGAGCTGTGAGACTGTGGCAGTAAACAGAACCGAACCCGGGTCACTGGAGCTGTGAGACTGTGGCAGTAAACAGAACCGAACCCGGGACACTGGAGCTGTGAGACTGTGGCAGTAAACAGAACCGAACCCGGGACACTGGAGCTGTGAGACTGTGGCAGTCCCCAGAACCGAACCCAGGTCACTGAAGCTGTGAGACTGTGGCAGTAAACAGAACCGAACCCAGGTCACTGGAGCTGTGAGACTGTGGCAGTAAACAGAACCGAACCCAGGTCACTGGAGCTGTGAGGCTGTGGCACTCCCCAGAACCGAACCCGGGACACTGGAGCTGTGAGACTGTGGCAGTAAACAGAACCGAACCCAGGTCACTGAAGCTGTGAGACTGTGGCAGTGAACAGAACCGAACCCGGGACACTGGAGCTGTGAGACTGTGGCAGTAAACAGAACCGAACCCGGGACACTGGAGCTGTGAGACTGTGGCAGTAAACAGAACCGAACCCGGGTCACTGGAGCTGTGAGACTGTGGCAGTAAACAGAACTGAACCCGGGTCACTGGAACTGTGAGACTGTGGCAGTAAACAGAACCGAACCCAGGTCACTGGAGCTGTGAGACTGTGGCAGTAAACAGAACCGAACCCGGGACACTGGAGCTGTGAGACTGTGGCAGTAAACAGAACCGAACCCAGGTCACTGGAGCTGTGAGACTGTGGCAGTAAACAGAACTGAACCCGGGTCACTGGAGCTGTGAGACTGTGGCAGTAAACAGAACCGAACCCAGGTCACTGAAGCTGTGAGACTGTGGCAGTAAACAGAACCGAACCCGGGACACTGGAGCTGTGAGACTGTGGCAGTAAACAGAACCGAACCCGGGACACTGGAGCTGTGAGACTGTGGCAGTAAACAGAACCGAACCCGGGTCACTGGAGCTGTGAGACTGTGGCAGTAAACAGAACCGAACCCGGGACACTGGAGCTGTGAGACTGTGGCAGTAAACAGAACCGAACCCGGGTCACTGGAGCTGTGAGACTGTGGCAGTAAACAGAACCGAACCCGGGTCACTGGAGCTGTGAGACTGTGGCAGTAAACAGAACCGAACCCAGGTCACTGGAGCTGTGAGACTGTGGCAGTAAACAGAACCGAACCCGGGACACTGGAGCTGTGAGACTGTGGCAGTAAACAGAACTTAACCCGGGTCACTGGAGCTGTGAGACTGTGGCAGTAAACAGAACCGAACCCAGGTCACTGGAGCTGTGAGACTGTGGCAGTAAACAGAACCGAACCCGGGACACTGGAGCTGTGAGACTGTGGCAGTAAACAGAACCGAACCAGGGTCACTGGAGCTGTGAGACTGTGGCAGTAAACAGAACCAAACCCAGGTCACTGGAGCTGTGAGACTGTGGCAGTAAACAGAACCGAACCCAGGTCACTGGAGCTGTGAGACTGTGGCAGTAAACAGAACCGAACCCAGGTCACTGGAGCTGTGAGACTGTGGCAGTAAACAGAACCGAACCCAGGTCACTGGAGCTGTGAGACTGTGGCAGTAAACAGAACCGAACCCGGGTCACTGGAGCTGTGAGACTGTGGCAGTAAACAGAACTGAACCCAGGTCACTGGAGCTGTGAGGCTGTGGCAGTAAACAGAACCGAACCAGGGTCACTGGAGCTGTGAGACTGTGGCAGTAAACAGAACCGAACCCAGGTCACTGGAGCTGTGAGACTGTGGCAGTAAACAGAACCGAACCCAGGTCACTGGAGCTGTGAGACTGTGGCAGTAAACAGAACCGAACCCGGGACAATGGAGCTGTGAGACTGTGGCAGTAAACAGAACTGAACCCGGGTCACTGGAGCTGTGAGACTGTGGCAGTAAACAGAACCGAACCCAGGTCACTGGAGCTGTGAGACTGTGGCAGTAAACAGAACCGAACCCAGGTCACGGGAGCTGTGAGACTGTGGCAGTAAACAGAACCGAACCCAGGTCACTGGAGCTGTGAGACTGTGGCAGTAAACAGAACCGAACCCAGGTCACTGGAGCTGTGAGACTGTGGCAGTAAACAGAACCGAACCCGGGACACTGGAGCTGTGAGACTGTGGCAGTAAACAGAACCGAACCCATGTCACTGGAGCTGTGAGACTGTGGCAGTAAACAGAACCGAACCCGGGACACTGGAGCTGTGAGACTGTGGCAGTAAACAGAACCGAACCCGGGTCACTGGAGCTGTGAGACTGTGGCAGTAAACAGAACCGAACCCATGTCACTGGAGCTGTGAGGCTGTGGCAGTAAACAGAACTGAACCCAGGTCACTGAAGCTGTGAGACTGTGGCAAAAAACAGAACTGAACCCGGGTCACTGAAGCTGTGAAACTGTGGCAGTAAACAGAACTGAACCCAGGTCACTGAAGCTGTGAGACTGTGGCAGTAAACAGAACCGAACCCATGTCACTGGAGCTGTGAGACTGTGGCAGTAAACAGAACTGAACCCGGGTCACTGGAGCTGTGAGACTGTGGCAGTAAACAGAACCGAACCCAGGTCACTGGAGCTGTGAGACTGTGGCAGTAAACAGAACCGAACCCGGGTCACTGGAGCTGTGAGACTGTGGCAGTACGCAGAACCGAACCCGGGTCACTGGAGCTGTGAGACTGTGGCAGTAAACAGAACCGAACCCGGATCACTGGAGCTGTGAGACTGTGGCAGTAAACAGAACCGAACCCAGGACACTGGAGCTGTGAGGCTGTGGCAGTAAACAGAACCGAACCCGGTCACTGGAGCTGTGAGACTGTGGCAGTAAACAGAACCGAACCCAGGTCACTGGAGCTGTGAGACTGTGGCAGTAAACAGAACCGAACCCAGGACACTGGAGCTGTGAGGCTGTGGCAGTAAACAGAACCGAACCCGGGTCACTGAAGCTGTGAGACTGTGGCAAAAAACAGAACCGAACCCAGGACACTGGAGCTGTGAGGCTGTGGCTGTCCCCAGAACCGAACCCAGGTCACTGAAGCTGTGAGACTGTGGCAGTAAACAGAACAGAACCCAGGTCACTGGAGCTGTGAGGCTGTGGCAGTCCCCAGAACCGAACCCGGGACACTGGAGCTGTGAGACTGTGGCAGTAAACAGAACCGAACCCAGGTCACTGAAGCTGTGAGACTGTGGCAGTAAACAGAACCGAACCCAGGTCACTGGAGCTGTGAGACTGTGGCAGTAAACAGAACCGAACCCGGGACACTGGAGCTGTGAGACTGTGGCAGTAAACAGAACCGAACCCGGGACACTGGAGCTGTGAGACTGTGGCAGTAAACAGAACCGAACCCGGGACACTGGAGCTGTGAGACTGTGGCAGTAAACAGAACCGAACCCGGGTCACTGGAGCTGTGAGACTGTGGCAGTAAACAGAACTGAACCCGGGTCACTGGAGCTGTGAGACTGTGGCAGTAAAGAGAACCGAACCCAGGTCACTGGAGCTGTGAGACTGTGGCAGTAAACAGAACCGAACCCAGGTCACTGGAGCTGTGAGACTGTGGCAGTAAACAGAACCGAACCCAGGTCACTGGAGCTGTGAGACTGTGGCAGTGAACAGAACCGAACCCGGGTCACTGGAGCTGTGAGACTGTGGCAGTAAACAGAACCGAACCCAGGTCACTGGAGCTGTGAGGCTGTGGCAGTAAACAGAACCGAACCCAGGACACTGGAGCTGTGAGACTGTGGCAGTAAACAGAACCGAACCCGGGACACTGGAGCTGTGAGACTGTGGCAGTAAACAGAACCGAACCCAGGTCACTGGAGCTGTGAGACTGTGGCAGTAAACAGAACCGAACCCAGGTCACGGGAGCTGTGAGACTGTGGCAGTAAACAGAACCGAACCCAGGTCACTGGAGCTGTGAGACTGTGGCAGTAAACAGAACTGAACCCAGGTCACTGGAGCTGTGAGGCTGTGGCAGTAAACAGAACTGAACCCAGGTCACTGGAGCTTTGAGACTGTGGCAGTAAACAGAACTGAACCCGGGTCATTGGAGCTGTGAGACTGTGGCAGTAAACAGAAACGAACCCAGGTCACTGGAGCTGTGAGATTGTGGCAGTAAACAGAACCGAACCCGGGTCACTGGAGCTGTGAGAGTGTGGCAGTAAACAGAACCGAACCCAGGACACTGGAGCTGTGAGACTGTGGCAGTAAACAGAACTGAACCCGGGTCATTGGAGCTGTGAGACTGTGGCAGTAAACAGAACCGAACCCGGGACACTGGAGCTGTGAGACTGTGGCAGTAAACAGAACCGAACCCGGGACACTGGAGCTGTGAGACTGTGGCAGTAAACAGAACCGAACCCGGGACACTGGAGCTGTGAGACTGTGGCAGTAAACAGAACCGAACCCAGGTCACTGGAGCTGTGAGACTGTGGCAGTAAACAGAACTGAACCCAGGTCACCGGAGCTGTGAGACTGTGGCAGTAAACAGAACCGAACCCAGGTCACTGGAGCTGTGAGACTGTGGCAGTAAACAGAACTTAACCCAGGTCACTGGAGCTGTGAGACTGTGGCAGTAAACAGAACTTAACCCGGGTCACTGGAGCTGTGAGACTGTGGCAGTAAACAGAACCGAACCCAGGTCACTGAAGCTGTGAGACTGTGGCAGTAAACAGAACCGAACCCGGGACACTGGAGCTGTGAGACTGTGGCAGTAAACAGAACCGAACCCGGGTCACTGGAGCTGTGAGACTGTGGCAGTAAACAGAACCGAACCCGGGTCACTGGAGCTGTGAGACTGTGGCAGTAAACAGAACCGAACCCAGGTCACTGGAGCTGTGAGACTGTGGCAGTAAACAGAACCGAACCCGGGACACTGGAGCTGTGAGACTGTGGCAGTAAACAGAACTGAACCCGGGTCACTGGAGCTGTGAGACTGTGGCAGTAAACAGAACCGAACCCAGGTCACTGGAGCTGTGAGACTGTGGCAGTAAACAGAACCGAACCCAGGTCACTGGAGCTGTGAGACTGTGGCAGTAAACAGAACCGAACCCAGGTCACTGGAGCTGTGAGACTGTGGCATTAAACAGAACCGAACCCATGTCACTGGAGCTGTGAGACTGTGGCAGTAAACAGAACCGAACCCGGGACACTGGAGCTGTGAGACTGTGGCAGTAAACAGAACCGAACCCGGGTCACTGGAGCTGTGAGACTGTGGCAGTAAACAGAACCGAACCCATGTCACTGGAGCTGTGAGGCTGTGGCAGTAAACAGAACTGAACCCAGGTCACTGAAGCTGTGAGACTGTGGCAGTAAACAGAACTGAACCCGGGTCACTGGAGCTGTGAGACTGTGGCAAAAAACAGAACTGAACCCGGGTCACTGAAGCTGTGAAACTGTGGCAGTAAACAGAACTGAACCCAGGTCACTGGAGCTGTGAGACTGTGGCAGTAAACAGAACCGAACCCATGTCACTGGAGCTGTGAGACTGTGGCAGTAAACAGAACTGAACCCGGGTCACTGGAGCTGTGAGACTGTGGCAGTAAACAGAACCGAACCCAGGTCACTGGAGCTGTGAGACTGTGGCAGTAAACAGAACCGAACCCGGGTCACTGGAGCTGTGAGACTGTGGCAGTACGCAGAACCGAACCCGGGTCACTGGAGCTGTGAGACTGTGGCAGTAAACAGAACCGAACCCGCGTCACTGGAGCTGTGAGGCTGTGGCAGTAAACAGAATCGAACCCAGGTCACTGGAGCTGTGAGACTGTGGCAGTAAACAGAACCGAACCCAGGACACTGAAGCTGTGAGACTGTGGCAAAAAACAGAACCGAACCCGGGTCACTGAAGCTGTGAGACTGTGGCAAAAAACAGAACCGAACCCAGGACACTGGAGCTGTGAGGCTGTGGCTGTCCCCAGAACCGAACCCAGGTCACTGAAGCTGTGAGACTGTGGCAGTCCCCAGAACCGAACCCGGGACACTGGAGCTGTGAGACTGTGGCAGTAAACAGAACCGAACCCAGGTCACTGAAGCTGTGAGACTGTGGCAGTGAACAGAACCGAACCCGGGACACTGGAGCTGTGAGACTGTGGCAGTAAACAGAACCGAACCCAGGTCACTGAAGCTGTGAGACTGTGGCAGTAAACAGAACCGAACCCGGGTCACTGGAGCTGTGAGACTGTGGCAGTAAACAGAACTGAACCCGGGTCACTGGAGCTGTGAGACTGTGGCAGTAAACAGAACCGAACCCAGGTCACTGGAGCTGTGAGACTGTGGCAGTAAACAGAACCGAACCCGGGACACTGGAGCTGTGAGACTGTGGCAGTCCCCTGAACCGAACCCAGGTCACTGGAGCTGTGAGACTGTGGCAGTAAACAGAACCGAACCCATGTCACTGGAGCTGTGAGGCTGTGGCAGTAAACAGAACTGAACCCAGGTCACTGAAGTTGTGAGACTGTGGCAGTAAACAGAACCGAACCCGGGTCACTGGAGCTGTGAGACTGTGGCAGTAAACAGAACCGAACCCATGTCACTGGAGCTGTGAGACTGTGGCAGTAAACAGAACTGAACCCGGGTCACTGGAGCTGTGAGACTGTGGCAGTAAACAGAACCGAACCCGGGTCACTGGAGCTGTGAGACTGTGGCAGTAAACAGAACCGAACCCGGATCACTGGAGCTGTGAGACTGTGGCAGTAAACAGAACCGAACCCAGGACACTGGAGCTGTGAGGCTGTGGCAGTAAACAGAACCGAACCCGGTCACTGGAGCTGTGAGACTGTGGCAGTAAACAGAATCGAACCCAGGTCACTGGAGCTGTGAGACTGTGGCAAAAAACAGAACCGAACCCAGGACACTGGAGCTGTGAGGCTGTGGCTGTCCCCAGAACCGAACCCAGGTCACTGAAGCTGTGAGACTGTGGCAGTAAACAGAACCGAACCCAGGTCACTGGAGCTGTGAGGCTGTGGCAGTCCCCAGAACCGAACCCGGGACACTGGAGCTGTGAGACTGTGGCAGTAAACAGAACCGAACCCAGGTCACTGAAGCTGTGAGACTGTGGGAGTGAACAGAACCGAACCCGGGACACTGGAGCTGTGAGACTGTGGCAGTAAACAGAACCGAACCCGGGTCACTGGAGCTGTGAGACTGTGGCAGTAAACAGAACCGAACCCAGGTCACTGAAGCTGTGAGACTGTGGCAGTAAACAGAACCGAACCCGGGTCACTGGAGCTGTGAGACTGTGGCAGTAAACAGAACTGATCCCGGGTCACTGGAGCTGTGAGACTGTGGCAGTAAACAGAACCGAACCCAGGTCACTGGAGCTGTGAGACTGTGGCAGTAAACAGAACCGAACCCGGGACACTGGAGCTGTGAGACTGTGGCATTAAACAGAACCGAACCCAGGTCACTGGAGCTGTGAGACTGTGGCAGTAAACAGAACCGAACCCAGGTCACTGAAGCTGTGAGACTGTGGCAGTAAACAGAACCGAAAAAGGGACACTGGAGCTGTGAGACTGTGGCAGTAAACAGAACCGAACCCAGGTCACTGGAGCTGTGAGACTGTGGCAGTAAACAGAACCGAACCCAGGTCACTGGAGCTGTGAGACTGTGGCAGTAAACAGAACCGAACCCAGGTCACTGGAGCTGTGAGACTGTGGCAGTAAACAGAACTGAACCCGGGTCACTGGAGCTGTGAGACTGTGGCAGTAAACAGAACCGAACCCGGGTCACTGGAGCTGTGAGACTGTGGCAGTAAACAGAACCGAACCCAGGTCACTGGAGCTGTGAGGCTGTGGCAGTAAACAGAACTGAACCCAGGTCACTGAAGCTGTGAGACTGTGGCAGTAAACAGAACTGAACCCGGGTCACTGGAGCTGTGAGACTGTGGCAAAAAACAGAACTGAACCCGGGTCACTGAAGCTGTGAAACTGTGGCAGTAAACAGAACTGAACCCAGGTCACTGGAGCTGTGAGACTGTGGCAGTAAACAGAACCGAACCCATGTCACTGGAGCTGCGAGTCTGTGGCAGTAAACAGAACTGAACCCGGGTCACTGGAGCTGTGAGACTGTGGCAGTAAACAGAACCGAACCCAGGTCACTGGAGCTGTGACACTGTGGCAGTAAACAGAACCGAACCCGGGTCACTGGAGCTGTGAGACTGTGGCAGTAAACAGAACCGAACCCAGGTCACTGGAGCTGTGAGACTGTGGCAGTACGCAGAACCGAACCCGGGTCACTGGAGCTGTGAGACTGTGGCAGTACGCAGAACCGAACCCGGGTCACTGGAGCTGTGAGACTGTGGCAGTAAACAGAACCGAACCCGGATCACTGGAGCTGTGAGACTGTGGCAGTAAACAGAACCGAACCCAGGACACTGGAGCTGTGAGGCTGTGGCAGTAAACAGAACCGAACCCGGTCACTGGAGCTGTGAGACTGTGGCAGTAAACAGAACCGAACCCAGGACACTGGAGCTGTGAGGCTGTGGCAGTAAACAGAACCGAACCCAGGACACTGAAGCTGTGAGACTGTGGCAAAAAACAGAACCGAACCCGGGTCACTGAAGCTGTGAGACTGTGGCAAAAAACAGAACCGAACCCAGGACACTGGAGCTGTGAGGCTGTGGCTGTCCCCAGAACCGAACCCAGGTCACTGAAGCTGTGAGACTGTGGCAGTCCCCAGAACCGAACCCGGGACACTGGAGCTGTGAGACTGTGGCAGTAAACAGAACCGAACCCAGGTCACTGAAGCTGTGAGACTGTGGCAGTAAACAGAACCGAACCCGGGACACTGGAGCTGTGAGACTGTGGCAGTAAACAGAACCGAACCCAGGTCACTGAAGCTGTGAGACTGTGGCAGTAAACAGAACCGAACCCGGGTCACTGGAGCTGTGAGACTGTGGCAGTAAACAGAACTGAACCCGGGTCACTGGAGCTGTGAGACTGTGGCAGTAAACAGAACCGAACCCAGGTCACTGGAGCTGTGAGACTGTGGCAGTAAACAGAACCGAACCCGGGACACTGGAGCTGTGAGACTGTGGCAGTCCCCTGAACCGAACCCAGGTCACTGGAGCTGTGAGACTGTGGCAGTAAACAGAACCGAACCCGGGTCACTGGAGCTGTGAGGCTGTGGCAGTAAACAGAACTGAACCCAGGTCACTGAAGTTGTGAGACTGTGGCAGTAAACAGAACCGAACCCGGGTCACTGGAGCTGTGAGACTGTGGCAGTAAACAGAACCGAACCCATGTCACTGGAGCTGTGAGACTGTGGCAGTAAACAGAACTGAACCCGGGTCACTGGAGCTGTGAGACTGTGGCAGTAAACAGAACCGAACCCAGGTCACTGGAGCTGTGAGACTGTGGCAGTAAACAGAACCGAACCCGGGTCACTGGAGCTGTGAGACTGTGGCAGTAAACAGAACCGAACCCGGATCACTGGAGCTGTGAGACTGTGGCAGTAAACAGAACCGAACCCAGGACACTGGAGCTGTGAGGCTGTGGCAGTAAACAGAACCGAACCCGGTCACTGGAGCTGTGAGACTGTGGCAGTAAACAGAATCGAACCCAGGTCACTGGAGCTGTGAGACTGTGGCAGTAAACAGAACCGAACCCAGGACACTGGAGCTGTGAGGCTGTGGCAGTAAACAGAACCGAACCCGGGTCACTGAAGCTGTGAGACTGTGGCAAAAAACAGAACCGAACCCAGGACACTGGAGCTGTGAGGCTGTGGCTGTCCCCAGAACCGAACCCAGGTCACTGAAGCTGTGAGACTGTGGCAGTAAACAGAACCGAACCCAGGACACTGGAGCTGTGAGGCTGTGGCAGTCCCCAGAACCGAACCCGGGACACTGGAGCTGTGAGACTGTGGCAGTAAACAGAACCGAACCCAGGTCACTGAAGCTGTGAGACTGTGGCAGTGAACAGAACCGAACCCGGGACACTGGAGCTGTGAGACTGTGGCAGTAAACAGAACCGAACCCGGGACACTGGAGCTGTGAGACTGTGGCAGTAAACAGAACCGAACCCAGGTCACTGAAGCTGTGAGACTGTGGCAGTAAACAGAACCGAACCCGGGTCACTGGAGCTGTGAGACTGTGGCAGTAAACAGAACCGAACCCAGGTCACTGGAGCTGTGAGACTGTGGCAGTAAACAGAACCGAACCCGGGACACTGGAGCTGTGAGACTGTGGCAGTAAACAGAACCGAACCCAGGTCACTGGAGCTGTGAGACTGTGGCAGTAAACAGAACCGAACCCAGGTCACTGAAGCTGTGAGACTGTGGCAGTAAACAGAACCGAAAAAGGGACACTGGAGCTGTGAGACTGTGGCAGTAAACAGAACCGAACCCGGGACACTGGAGCTGTGAGACTGTGGCAGTAAACAGTACCGAACCCGGGTCACTGGAGCTGTGAGACTGTGGCAGTAAACAGAACCGAACCCGGGACACTGGAGCTGTGAGACTGTGGCAGTAAACAGAACCGAACCCGGGACACTGGAGCTGTGAGACTGTGGCAGTAAACAGAACTGAACCCGGGACACTGGAGCTGTGAGACTGTGGCAGTAAACAGAACCGAACCCAGGTCACTGGAGCTGTGAGGCTGTGGCAGTAAACAGAACCGAACCCAGGACACTGGAGCAGTGAGACTGTGGCAGTAAACAGAACCGAACCCGGGACACTGGAGCTGTGAGGCTGTGGCAGTCCCCAGAACCGAACCCAGGTCACTGAAGCTGTGAGACTGTGGCAGTAAACAGAACCGAACCCAGGTCACTGGAGCTGTGAGGCTGTGGCAGTCCACAGAACCGAACCCGGGACACTGGAGCTGTGAGACCGTGGCAGTAAACAGAACCGAACCCAGGTCACTGAAGCTGTGAGCCTGTGGCAGTAAACAGAACCGAACCCGGGACACTGGAGCTGTGAGACTGTGGCAGTAAACAGAACTGAACCCGGGTCACTGGAGCTGTGAGACTGTGGCAGTAAACAGAACCGAACCCGAGTCACTGGAGCTGTGAGACTGTGGCAGTAAACAGAACTGAACCCGGGTCACTGGAGCTGTGAGACTGTGGCAGTAAACAGAACCGAACCCAGGTCACTGGAGCTGTGAGACTGTGGCAGTAAACAGAACCGAACCCAGGTCACTGAAGCTGTGAGACTGTGGCAGTAAACAGAACCGAACCCGGGACACTGGAGCTGTGAGACTGTGGCAGTAAACAGAACCGAACCCGGGTCACTGGAGCTGTGAGACTGTGGCAGTAAACAGAACCGAACCCGGGACACTGGAGCTGTGAGACTGTGGCAGTAAACAGAACCGAACCCAGGACACTGGAGCTGTGAGACTGTGGCAGTAAACAGAACCGAACCCGGGACACTGGAGCTGTGAGACTGTGGCAGTAAACAGAACTGAACCCAGGTCACTGGAGCTGTGAGACTGTGGCAGTAAACAGAACCGAACTCTGTTCACTGGAGCTGTGAGACTGTGGCAGTAAACAGAACCGAACCCGGGTCACTGGAGCTGTGAGACTGTGGCAGTAAACAGAACCGAACCCAGGTCACTGGAGCTGTGAGACTGTGGCAGTAAACAGAACCGAACTCTGTTCACTGGAGCTGTGAGACTGTGGCAGTAAACAGAACCGAACCCGGGTCACTGGAGCTGTGAGACTGTGGCAGTAAACAGAACCGAACCCAGGTCACTGGAGCTGTGAGACTGTGGCAGTAAACAGAACCGAACTCTGTTCACTGGAGCTGTGAGACTGTGGCAGTAAACAGAACTGAACCCAGGTCACTGGAGCTGTGAGGCTGTGGCAGTAAACAGAACTGAACCCAGGTCACTGGAGCTGTGAGACTGTGGCAGTAAACAGAACCGAACTCTGTTCACTGGAGCTGTGAGACTGTGGCAGTAAACAGAACCGAACCCGGGTCACTGGAGCTGTGAGACTGTGGCAGTAAACAGAACCGAACCCAGGTCACTGGAGCTGTGAGACTGTGGCAGTAAACAGAACTGAACCCAGGTCACTGGAGCTGTGAGACTGTGGCAGTAAACAGAACCGAACTCAGGTCACTGGAGCTGTGAGACTGTGGCAGTAAACAGAACCGAACCCGGGTCCATGGAGCTGTGAGACTGTGGCAGTAAACAGAATCGAACCCAGGTCACTGGAGCTGTGAGACTGTGGCAGTAAACAGAACTGAACCCAGGTCACTGGAGCTGTGAGGCTGTGGCAGTGAACAGAACTGAACCCAGGTCACTGGAGCTGTGAGGCTGTGGCAGTAAACAGAACTGAACCCAGGTCACTGGAGCTGTGAGACTGTGGCAGTAAACAGAACCGAACCCAGGTCACTGGAGCTGTGAGACTGTGGCAGTAAACAGAACCGAACCCGGGACACTGGAGCTGTGAGACTATGGCAGTAAACAGAACTTAACCCGGGTCACTGGAACTGTGAGACTGTGGCAGTAAACAGAACCGAACCCGGGTCACTGGTGCTGTGAGACTGTGGCAGTAAACAGAACTGAACCCGGGACACTGGAGCTGTGAGACTGTGGCAGTAAACAGAACCGAACCCGGGACACTGGAGCTGTGAGACTGTGGCAGTAAACAGAACCGAACCCGGGTCACTGGTGCTGTGAGACTGTGGCAGTAAACAGAACCGAACCCAGGTCACTGGAGCTGTGAGACTGTGGCAGTAAACAGAACCGAACCCGGGACACTGGAGCTGTGAGACTATGGCAGTAAACAGAACTTAACCCGGGTCACTGGAACTGTGAGACTGTGGCAGTAAACAGAACCGAACCCGGGACACTGGAGCTGTGAGACTGTGGCAGTAAACAGAACCGAACCCAGGTCACTGGAGCTGTGAGACTGTGGCAGTAAACAGAACCGAACCCAGGTCACTGGAGCTGTGAGACTGTGGCAGTAAACAGAACTGAACCCTTGTCACTGGAGCTGTGACACTGTGGCAGTAAACAGAACCGAACCCGGGTCACTGGAGCTGTGAGACTGTGGCAGTAAACAGAACCGAACCCAGGTCACTGGAGCTGTGAGACTGTGGCAGTAAACAGAACCGAACCCGGGACACTGGAGCTGTGAGACTGTGGCAGTAAACAGAACTGAACCCGGGTCACTGGAGCAGTGAGACTGTGGCAGTAAACAGAACCGAACCCAGGTCACTGGAGCAGTGAGACTGTGGCAGTAAACAGAACCGAACCCAGGTCACTGGAGCTGTGAGACTGTGGCAGTAAACTGAACCGAACCCAGGTCACGGGAGCTGTGAGACTGTGGCAGTAAACAGAACCGAACCCAGGTCACTGGAGCTGTGAGACTGTGGCAGTAAACAGAACCGAACCCAGGTCACTGGAGCAGTGAGACTGTGGCAGTAAACAGAACCGAACCCAGGTCACTGGAGCTGTGAGACTGTGGCAGTAAACAGAACCGAACCCAGGTCACTGGAGCTGTGAGACTGTGGCAGTAAACAGAACCGAACCCGGGACACTGGAGCTGTGAGACTGTGGCAGTAAACAAAACCGAACCCAGGTCACTGGAGCTGTGAGACTGTGGCAGTAAACAGAACCGAACCCGGGACACTGGAGCTGTGAGACTGTGGCAGTAAACAGAACCGAACCCGGGTCACTGGAGCTGTGAGACTGTGGCAGTAAACAGAACCGAACCCGGGACACTGGAGCTGTGAGACTGTGGCAGTAAACAGAACCGAACCCAGGTCACTGGAGCTGTGAGACTGTGGCAGTAAACAGAACCGAACCCGGGACACTGGAGCTGTGAGACTGTGGCAGTAAACAGAACCGAACCCGGGTCACTGGTGCTGTGAGACTGTGGCAGTAAACAGAACCGAACCCGGGACACTGGAGCTGTGAGACTGTGGCAGTAAACAGAACCGAACCCAGGTCACTGGAGCTGTGAGACTGTGGCAGTAAACAGAACCGAACCCGGGTCACTGGAGCTGTGAGGCTGTGGCAGTAAACAGAACTGAACCCGGGTCACTGGAGCTGTGAGACTGTGGCAGTAAACAGAACCGAACCCAGGTCACTGGAGCTGTGAGACTGTGGCAGTAAACAGAACCGAACCCAGGTCACTGGAGCTGTGAGACTGTGGCAGTAAACAGAACCGAACCCGGGACACTGGAGCTGTGAGACTGTGGCAGTAAACAGAACCGAACCCGGGTCACTGGTGCTGTGAGACTGTGGCAGTAAACAGAACCGAACCCGGGTCACTGGAGCTGTGAGACTGTGGCAGTAAACAGAACCGAACCCGGGTCACTGGTGCTGTGAGACTGTGGCAGTAAACAGAACCGAACCCAGGACACTGGAGCTGTGAGACTGTGGCAGTAAACAGAACCGAACCCAGGACACTGGAGCTGTGAGACTGTGGCAGTAAACAGAACCGAAACCGGTTCACTGGAGCTGTGAGACTGTGGCAGTAAACAGAACCGAACCCGGGACACTGGAGCTGTGAGACTGTGGCAGTAAACAGAACTGAACCCGGGACACTGGAGCTGTGAGACTGTGGCAGTAAACAGAACCGAACCCGGGTCACTGGAGCTGTGAGACTGTGGCAGTAAACAGAACCGAACCCGGGACACTGGAGCTGTGAGACTGTGGCAGTAAACAGAACCGAACCCGGGTCACTGGAGCTGTGAGACTGTGGCAGTAAACAGAACTGAACCCGGGACACTGGAGCTGTGAGACTGTGGCAGTAAACAGAACCGAACCCGGGTCACTGGAGCTGTGAGACTGTGGCAGTAAACAGAACCGAACCCGGGACACTGGAGCTGTGAGACTGTGACAGTAAACAGAACCGAACCCGGCACACTGGAGCTGTGAGACTGTGGCAGTAAACAGAACTGAACCCGGGTCACTGGAGCTGTGAGACTGTGGCAGTAAACAGAACCGAACCCGGGTCACTGGAGCTGTGAGACTGTGGCAGTAAACAGAACTGAACCCGGGACACTGGAGCTGTGAGACTGTGGCAGTAAACAGAACCGAACCCGGGTCACTGGAGCTGTGAGACTGTGGCAGTAAACAGAACCGAACCCATGTCACTGGAGCTGTGAGACTGTGGCAGTAAACAGAACTGAACCCAGGTTACTGGAGCTTTGAGACTGTGGCAGTAAACAGAACCGAACCCGGGTCACTGGAGCTGTGAGACTGTGGCAGTAAACAGAACTGAACCCGGGTCACTGGAGCTGTGAGACTGTGGCAGTAAACAGAACTGAACCCAGGTCACTGGAGCTGTGAGACTGTGGCAGTAAACAGAACCGAACCCGGGTCACTGGAGCTGTGAGACTGTGGCAGTAAACAGAACTGAACCCAGGTCACTGGAGCTGTGAGACTGTGGCAGTAAACAGAACCGAACCCGGGTCACTGGAGCTGTGAGACTGTGGCAGTAAACAGAACCGAACCCATGTCACTGGAGCTGTGAGACTGTGGCAGTAAACAGAACTGAACCCAGGTTACTGGAGCTTTGAGACTGTGGCAGTAAACAGAACCGAACCCAGGACACTGGAGCTGTGAGACTGTGGCAGTAAACAGAACCGAACCCGGGTTACTGGAGCTTTGAGACTGTGGCAGTAAACAGAACTGAACCCAGGTCACTGGAGCTGTGAGACTGTGGCAGTAAACAGAACCGAACCCGGGTTACTGGAGCTTTGAGACTGTGGCAGTAAACAGAACTGAACCCAGGTCACTGGAGCTGTGAGACTGTGGCAGTGAACAGAACCGAACCCGGGACACTGGAGCTGTGAGACTGAGGCAGTAAACAGAACCGAACCCGGGTCACTGGAGCTGTGAGACTGTGGCAGTAAACAGAACCGAACCCATGTCACTGGAGCTGTGAGACTGTGGCAGTAAACAGAACTGAACCCAGGTTACTGGAGCTTTGAGACTGTGGCAGTAAACAGAACTGAACCCAGGTCACTGGAGCTGTGAGACTGTGGCAGTAAACAGAACCGAACCCAGGACACTGGAGCTGTGAGACTGTGGCAGTAAACAGAACCGAACCCGGGTCACTGGAGCTGTGAGACTGTGGCAGTAAACAGAACCGAACCCGGGTCACTGGAGCTGTGAGACTGTGGCAGTAAACAGAACCGAACCCGGGACACTGGAGCTGTGAGACTGAGGCAGTAAACAGAACTGAACCCAGGTCACTGGAGCTGTGAGACTGTGGCAGTAAACAGAACCGAACCCGGGACACTGGAGCTGTGAGACTGTGGCAGTAAACAGAACCGAACCCAGGTCACTGGAGCTGTGAGACTGTGGCTGTAAACAGAACCGAACCCGGGACACTGGAGCTGTGAGACTGTGGCAGTCCCCAGAACCGAACCCGGGACACTGGAGCTGTGAGACTGTGGCAGTCCCCAGAACCGAACCCAGGACACTGGAGCTGTGAGACTGTGGCAGTAAACAGAACCGAACCCGGGACACTGGAGCTGTGAGACTGTGGCAGTAAACAGAACCGAACCCAGGACACTGGAGCTGTGAGACTGTGGCAGTAAACAGAACCGAACCCGGGTCACGGGAGCTGTGAGACTGTGGCAGTAAACAGAACTGAACCCGGGTCACTGGAGCTGTGAGACTGTGGCAGTAAACAGAACCGAACCCGGGACACTGGAGCTGTGAGACTGAGGCAGTAAACAGAACTGAACCCGGGACACTGGAGCTGTGAGACTGTGGCAGTAAACAGAACCGAACCAGGACACTGGAGCTGTGAGACTGTGGCAGTAAACAGAACCGAACCCGGGTCACTGGAGCTGTGAGGTTGCGGCAGTAAACAGAACCGAACCCAGGTCACTGGAGCTGTGAGGTTGCGGCAGTAAACAGAACCGAACCCAGGTCACTGGAGCTGTGAGGCTGTGGCAGTAAACAGAACCGAACCCAGGTCACTGGAGCTGTGAGACTGTGGCAGTAAACAGAACCGAACCCAGGTCACTGGAGCTGTGAGACTGTGGCAGTAAACAGAACCGAACCCGGGACACTGGAGCTGTGAGACTGTGACAGTAAACAGAACCACACCCAGGTCACTGGAGCTGTGAGACTGTGGCAGTAAACAGAACCGAACCCGGGTCACTGGAGCTGTGAGACTGTGGCAGTAAACAGAACCGAACCCAGGTCACTGGAGCTGTGAGACTGTGGCAGTAAACAGAACCGAACCCAGGTCACTGGAGCTGTGAGACTGTGGCAGTAAACAGAACCGAACCCGGGACACTGGAGCTGTGAGACTGTGGCAGTAAACAGAACCACACCCAGGTCACTGGAGCTGTGAGACTGTGGCAGTAAACAGAACCGAACCCGGGACACTGGAGCTGTGAGACTGTGGCAGTGAACAGAACCGAACCCGGGTCACTGGAGCTGTGAGACTGTGGCAGTAAACAGAACCGAACCCGGGACACTGGAGCTGTGAGGTTGCGGCAGTAAACAGAACTGAACCCGGGACACTGGAGCTGTGAGACTGTGGCAGTAAACAGAACCGAACCCAGGTCACTGGAGCTGTGAGGTTGCGGTACTAATACCTGTTACAAAAACAATACTCTGTTACATTGAGAGGCTGATTGACAGCGTCTCCAGACAGAGTTCATAAAAACAGCGAGTGCTGGAAATATTCAGCAGGTCAGGCAACATCTGTGGAGAGAGAAACAGAGTTCATAAAAACAGAGAGTGCTGGAAATATTCAGCAGGTCGGGCAACATCTGTGGAGAGAGAAACGGAGTTAATAACAGAGAGTGCTGGAAATATTCAGCAGGTCGGGCAACATCTGTGGAGAGAGAAACAGAGTTAATAAAAACAGAGAGTGCTGGACATACTCAGCAGGTCGGGCAACATCTGTGGAGAGAGAAACAGAGTTAATAAAAACAGAGAGTGCTGGAAATATTCAGCAGGTCGGGCAACATCTGTGGAGAGAGAAACAGAGTTAATAAAAACAGAGAGTGCTGGAAATATTCAGCAGGTCGGGCAACATCTGTGCAGAGAGAAACGGAGTTAATAAAAACAGAGAGTGCTGGAAATATTCAGCAGGTCGGGCAACATCTGTGGAGAGAGAAACAGAGTTAATAAAAACAGAGAGTGCTGGAAATATTCAGCAGGTCGGGCAACATCTGTGCAGAGAGAAACGGAGTTAATAAAAACAGAGAGTGCTGGAAATATTCAGCAGGTCGGGCAACATCTGTGGAGAGAGAAACAGAGTTAATAAAAACAGAGAGTGCTGGAAATATTCAGCAGGTCGGGCAACATCTGTGGAGAGAAAAACAGAGTTAATAAAAACAGAGAGTGCTGGAAATATTCAGCAGTTCGGGCAACATCTGTGGAGAGAGAAACAGAGTTAATAAAAACAGAGAGTGCTGGAAATACTCAGCAGGTCGGGCAACATCTGTGGAGAGAGAAACAGAGTTAATAAAAACAGAGAGTGCTGGAAATATTCAGCAGGTCGGGCAGCATCTGTGGAGAGAGAAACAGAGTTAATAAAAACAGAGAGTACTGGAAATATTCAGCAGGTCGGGCAACATCTGTGGTGAGAGAAACAGAGTTAATAAAAACAGAGAGTGCTGGAAATACTCAGCAGGTCGGGCAACATCTGTGGAGAGAGAAACAGAGTTAATAAAAACAGCGAGTGCTGGAAATATTCAGCAGGTCGGGCAACATCTGTGGAGAGAAAAACAGAGTTAATAAAAACAGAGAGTGCTGGAAATACTCAGCAGGTCAGGCAACATCTGTGGAGAGAGAAACAGAGTTAATAAAAACAGAGAGTGCTGGAAATATTCAGCAGGTCGGGCAACATCTGTGGAGAGAGAAACAGAGTTAATAAAAACAGAGAGTGCTGGAAATACTCAGCAGGTCGGGCAACATCTGTGGAGAGAGAAACAGAGTTAATAAAAACAGCGAGTGCTGGAAATATTCAGCAGGTCGGGCAACATCTGTGCAGAGAGAAACAGAGTTAATAAAAACAGAGAGTGCTGGAAATACTCAGCAGGTCGGGCAACATCTGTGGAGAGAGAAACAGAGTTAATAAAAACAGAGAGTGCTGGAAATACTCAGCAGGTCGGGCAACATCTGTGCAGAGAGAAACAGAGTTAATAAAAACAGAGAGTGCTGGAAATATTCAGCAGGTCGGGCAACATCTGTGCAGAGAGAAACGGAGTTAATAAAAACAGAGAGTGCTGGAAATACTCAGCAGGTCGGGCAACATCTGTGGAGAGAGAAACAGAGTTAATAAAAACAGAGAGTGCTGGAAATATTCAGCAGGTCGGGCAGCATCTGTGGAGAGAGAAACAGAGTTAATAAAAACAGAGAGTGCTGGAAATACTCAGCAGGTCGGCAACATCTGTGGAGAGAGAAACAGAGTTAATAAAAACAGAGAGTGCTGGAAATATTCAGCAGGTCGGGCAGCATCTGTGGAGAGAGAAACAGAGTTAATAAAAACAGAGAGTGCTGGAAATACTCAGCAGGTCGGCAACATCTGTGGAGAGAGAAACAGAGTTAATAAAAACAGAGAGTGCTGGAAATATTCAGCAGGTCGGGCAGCATCTGTGGAGAGAGAAACAGAGTTAATAAAAACAGAGAGTGCTGGAAATATTCAGCAGGTCGGGCAACATCTGTGGAGAGAGAAACAGAGTTAATAAAAACAGAGAGTGCTGGAAATACTCAGCAGGTCGGGCAACATCTGTGCAGAGAGAAACGGAGTTAACGTTTCAGCTCTGTGACCCTTCATCAGAACTAACAGATATAAGAAATGTAAAAGATTTTAAGCAAGTAAAGCGGGGGTGGGGTAAGAGATAACAAAAGAGAAGGTGTTGATAGGACAAGGTCACAGACTAACAGACCAGAAGGTCATGGAGCAAAGACAAACAATATGTTAATGTTTTGCTGAAAGACACTTTAATGTAAAGCTGTGTTATCTTGTAACTCCTGGAAGCAGACACTCTGCTCTCTGACCCATGGTGACTGCACTGTGACCCAGAATATGGTGACTTCACATCTTCTTTCTTTCAGTAGGAGATATTCAATTCAGGAATGTTTTAGCATGGTATAGGATGTGTTCATTTGACACCTGTTAGCTTTGACCATTTGTCCTTTGTCCTTGTCAGACAGTTTCAACACACAAAGATCAAGATTTGTTTTCTTTCAATGCCATTTTGGATACATTGTTCATTTTGTAAATTAAAGGCTGATTTTTTTTCCTTAAAGACAAAGATGGTTTCTGGAGCTCTTTGGAGTTATTTTCACGATTGTTGTATTATCACAGCTGTGGTTTGTGTGACAACTCCATGTGGATGTTAAACTGCAAGGGTGATTGCACTGTCAAAGGCCTCTCCAGTCCTTAAACTGTCAGTGTATCCTGCATTGCAAGGTGCTGTCACCGTGCAAGAGGTGATTGAATTACAAAGGACTATTAAACTGTCAGTGTATCCTGCATTGCAAGGTGCTGTCACCGTGCAAGAGGTGATTGAATTACAAAGGACTATTAAACTGTCAGTGTATCCTGCATTGCAAGGTGCTGTCACCGTGCAAGAGGTGATTGAATTACAAAGGACTATTAAACTGTCAGTGTATCCTGCATTGCAAGGTGCTGTCACCGTGCAAGAGGTGATTGAATTACAAAGGAGTATTAAACTGTCAGTGTATCCTGCATTGCAAGGTGCTGTCACCGTGCAAGAGGTGATTGAATTACAAAGGACTATTAAACTGTCATTGTATCCTGCATTGCAAGGTGCTGTCACCGTGCAAGAGGTGATTGAATTACAAAGGACTATTAAACTGTCAGTGTATCCTGCAGTGCAAGGTGCTGTCACCGTGCAAGAGGTGATTGAATTACAAAGGACTATTAAACTGTCAGTGTATCCTGCATTGCAAGGTGCTGTCACCGTGCAAGAGGTGATTGAATTACAAAGGACTATTAAACTGTCATTGTATCCTGCATTGCAAGGTGCTGTCACCGTGCAAGAGGTGATTGAATTACAAAGGACTATTAAACTGTCAGTGTATCCTGCATTGCAAGGTGCTGTCACCGTGCAAGAGGTGATTGAATTATAAAGGACTATTAAACTGTCAGTGTATCCTGCATTGCAAGGTGCTGTCACCGTGCAAGAGGTGATTGAATTACAAAGGACTATTAAACTGTCAGTGTATCCTGCATTGCAAGGTGCTGTCACCGTGCAAGAGGTGATTGAATTACAAAGGACTATTAAACTGTCAGTGTATCCTGCATTGCAAGGTGCTGTCACCGTGCAAGAGGTGATTGAATTACAAAGGACTATTAAACTGTCAGTGTATCCTGCATTGCAAGGTGCTGTCACCGTGCAAGAGGTGATTGAATTACAAAGGACTATTAAACTGTCAGTGTATCCTGCATTGCAAGGTGCTGTCACCGTGCAAGAGGTGATTGAATTACAAAGGACTATTAAACTGTCAGTGTATCCTGCATTGCAAGGTGCTGTCACCGTGCAAGAGGTGATTGAATTACAAAGGACTATTAAACTGTCAGTGTATCCTGCATTGCAAGGTGCTGTCACCGTGCAAGAGGTGATTGAATTACAAAGGACTATTAAACTGTCAGTGTATCCTGCATTGCAAGGTGCTGTCACCGTGCAAGAGGTGATTGAATTACAAAGGACTATTAAACTGTCAGTGTATCCTGCATTGCAAGGTGCTGTCACCGTGCAAGAGGTGATTGAATTACAAAGGACTATTAAACTGTCAGTGTATCCTGCATTGCAAGGTGCTGTCACCGTGCAAGAGGTGATTGAATTACAAAGGACTATTGAACTGTCAGTGTATCCTGCATTGCAAGGTGCTGTCACCGTGCAAGAGGTGATTGAATTACAAAGGACTATTAAACTGTCAGTGTATCCTGCATTGCAAAGTGCTGTCACCGTGCAAGAGGTGATTGAATTACAAAGGGTATTTCTTTGCAAGAGGCTTCTGCTTTCCAGCACGTAGCTATTGAACTGCAAGAGTGTTCACACTACAAGAAGATATTACAGTGTAAGAGGCCATTGTAATGTAAAGTGTTATTGTATTAATTATGGATACTGTATTGTAAGCCCCCAATGTACTGCTTCAGGTTATTGCATTGCAAAGGGCAATTGCACTCCGATGAGCTATTGCTCTGTAAAAGTCCATTACTTTGCCAGTGTGCAATGTTATCAATGGGCGATTGCATGACTTAGCCCTATTGCATTGCAAGTAGTTGTTTCAGTGCATTGCCAAACATTCTTGGTTTTCTTGCGTTGCATGTGGATGTTGTATTGAAAGGGGCCATTGCATTGAAAGGGGCTCTGACATTGCAAGGATAATAGTCTGCAAGGGAGGGACTGTTGGATTGCAAGCGCTATTGCAATGAAATGCGTGTTGCATTGCTGGAGTTTTTGCTCTGCAAATAGTTCTTGTATTGCAAGGTGCCTTTGCATTTTCATTGCAAGTGGATGTTGCACACCACGCTCCATTGCAAACTCAAAGACCTTTGCATTGGAAGGAGTTATTGCACTACCAAAGGTCCCTGCATTGCAAGCTGCTATTGCACTGCAAGAGGCTATTGCAATACAAGGATCATCCACACTAATGGTTCCATTACATTGCAACTGGATGTTACATGGCAAGTGTCTATTGTATTGAAAGTCACAATTGCAAAACAAATAGCTATTGCACTGCAGGGAAATTTTGTATTGCGAGATGGTTTCCATTGTGAGAGGATATTATATTTCAATAGGGTATCAAAAGGCAATTTGCTCTTGGACTGCACCTGGCTTTTGTACCATAAGCATGTTATGCAAAGCATAGAACTGTTGCACTGTAAGGGGAAAATACATTGTCAGGGTCTATTGCACACCAAAGAGCTTTAGCACTGCAAAAGGCTACTGAATTATCATGGTCTGTTGTGTTCAAAAGGCTATAGCATTTCTTCACGTTATTGCTATGTCACTCTTCGAGACTATTACATTGCATGTTGTTTTTACACTGTGAGTGGAGATTGCACTGCATGGGGCTATTGCTTTGTTAGTGGATGTTGTACTGCAAAGGCTATTGTACTACAAGTTTTTGTGTTGCATTGTAAGGGTCTAGTGCACCATAACTTCAATGGGATTTCAAATGCTTGTTGCATTGCAACATTCTATGACATCTCAAGGTGCTTTTTGCACTACAAGGGGCTGCAGCACTGCATGGGAAATTTGCATTACAATTGGATTTTACATAGCAAGTCCCATTGCATTACATGGGCAAATGCACAGGAAAGGCCTCTGCATTGCAAGATGCTATTGTGCTGCGAGAGGTTCCTGCACTGCGAGGGACAATTACCCTGTCAGAGGTTCCTGCACTGCGAGGTACAATTACCCTGTCAGAGGTTCCTGCACTGCGAGGTACAATTACCCTGTCAGAGGTTCCTGTACTGCGAGGTACTATTACCCTGTCAGAGGTTCCTGTACTGCGAGGTACAATTACCCTGTCAGAGGTTCCTGTACTGCGAGGTACAATTACCCTGTCAGAGGTTCCTGCACTGCGAGGTACAATTACCCTGTCAGAGGTTCCTGCACTGCGAGGTACAATTACTCTGTCAGAGGTTCCTGCACTGCGAGGTACAATTACCCTGTCAGAGGTTCCTGTACTGCGAGGTACAATTACCCTGTCAGAGGTTCCTGCACTGCGAGGGACAATTACCCTGTCAGAGGTTCCTGTACTGCGAGGTACAATTACCCTGTCAGAGGTTCCTGTACTGCGAGGTACAATTACCCTGTCAGAGGTTCCTGTACTGCGAGGTACAATTACCCTGTCAGAGGTTCCTGCACTGCGAGGTACAATTACCCTGTCAGAGGTTCCTGTACTGCGAGGTACAATTACCCTGTCAGAGGTTCCTGCACTGCGAGGTACAATTACCCTGTCAGAGGTTCCTGTACTGCGAGGTACAATTACCCTGTCAGAGGTTCCTGCACTGCGAGGTACAATTACCCTGTCAGAGGTTCCTGCACTGCGAGGTACAATTACCCTGTCAGAGGTTCCTGTACTGTGAGGTACAATTACCCTGTCAGAGGTTCCTGCACTGCGAGGTACAATTACACTGTCAGAGGTTCCTGCACTGCGAGGTACAATTACCCTGTCAGAGGTTCCTGTACTGCGAGGTACAATTACCCTGTCAGAGGTTCCTGTACTGCGAGGTACAATTACCCTGTCAGAGGTTCCTGTACTGCGAGGTACAATTACACTGTCAGAGGTTCCTGTACTGCGAGGTACAATTACCCTGTCAGAGGTTCCTGCACTGCGAGGTACAATTACCCTGTCAGAGGTTCCTGCACTGCGAGGTACAATTACCCTGTCAGAGGTTCCTGCACTGCGAGGTACAATTACCCTGTCAGAGGTTCCTGCACTGCGAGGTACAATTACCCTGTCAGAGGTTCCTGTACTGCGAGGTACAATTACCCTGTCAGAGGTTCCTGCACTGCGAGGTACAATTACACTGTCAGAGGTTCCTGTACTGCGAGGTACAATTACCCTGTCAGAGGTTCCTGTACTGCGAGGTACAATTACCCTGTCAGAGGTTCCTGTACTGCGAGGTACAATTACCCTGTCAGAGGTTCCTGTACTGTGAGGTACAATTACACTGTCAGAGGTTCCTGTACTGCGAGGTACAATTACCCTGTCAGAGGTTCCTGCACTGTGAGGTACAATTACGCTGTCAGAGGTTCCTGTACTGCGAGGTACAATTACCCTGTCAGAGGTTCCTGTACTGCGAGGTACAATTACCCTGTCAGAGGTTCCTGTACTGTGAGGTACAATTACCCTGTCAGAGGTTCCTGTACTGTGAGGTACAATTACACTGTCAGAGGTTCCTGCACTGCGAGGTACAATTACCCGGTCAGAGGTTCCTGTACTGCGAGGTACAATTACCCTGTCAGAGGTTCCTGCACTGCGAGGTACAATTACCCTGTCAGAGGTTCCTGTACTGCGAGGTACAATTACCCTGTCAGAGGTTCCTGTACTGCGAGGTACAATTACCCTGTCAGAGGTTCCTGTACTGCGAGGTACAATTACCCTGTCAGAGGTTCCTGTACTGCGAGGTACAATTACCCTGTCAGAGGTTCCTGTACTGCGAGGTACAATTACCCTGTCAGAGGTTCCTGCACTGCGAGGTACAATTACCCTGTCAGAGGTTCCTGTACTGCGAGGTACAATTACTCTGTCAGAGGTTCCTGTACTGCGAGGTACAATTACCCTGTCAGAGGTTCCTGTACTGCGAGGTACAATTACCCTGTCAGAGGTTCCTGTACTGTGAGGTACAATTACCCTGTCAGAGGTTCCTGTACTGCGAGGTACAATTACCCTGTCAGAGGTTCCTGTACTGCGAGGTACAATTACTCTGTCAGAGGTTCCTGTACTGCGAGGTACAATTACCCTGTCAGAGGTTCCTGTACTGCGAGGTACAATTACTCTGTCAGAGGTTCCTGTACTGCGAGGTACAATTACCCTGTCAGAGGTTCCTGTACTGCGAGGTACAATTACCCTGTCAGAGGTTCCTGTACTGTGAGGTACAATTACCCTGTCAGAGGTTCCTGTACTGTGAGGTACAATTACACTGTCAGAGGTTCCTGTACTGCGAGGTACAATTACCCTGTCAGAGGTTCCTGCACTGCGAGGTACAATTACCCTGTCAGAGGTTCCTGTACTGCGAGGTACAATTACCCTGTCAGAGGTTCCTGTACTGCGAGGTACAATTACCCTGTCAGAGGTTCCTGTACTGTGAGGTACAATTACCCTGTCAGAGGTTCCTGTACTGCGAGGTACAATTACACTGTCAGAGGTTCCTGCACTGCGAGGTACAATTACCCGGTCAGAGGTTCCTGTACTGCGAGGTACAATTACCCTGTCAGAGGTTCCTGCACTGCGAGGTACAATTACCCTGTCAGAGGTTCCTGTACTGCGAGGTACAATTACCCTATCAGAGGTTCCTGTACTGCGAGGTACAATTACACTGTCAGAGGTTCCTGCACTGCGAGGTACAATTACCCTGTCAGAGGTTCCTGTAATGCGAGGTACAATTACCCTGTCAGAGGTTCCTGTACTGCGAGGTACAATTACCCTGTCAGAGGTTCCTGCACTGCGAGGTACAATTACCCTGTCAGAGGTTCCTGTACTGCGAGGTACAATTACCCTGTCAGAGGTTCCTGTACTGCGAGGTACAATTACACTGTCAGAGGTTCCTGTACTGCGAGGTACAATTACCCTGTCAGAGGTTCCTGCACTGTGAGGTACAATTACCCTGTCAGAGGTTCCTGTACTGCGAGGTACAATTACCCTGTCAGAGGTTCCTGCACTGCGAGGTACAATTACCCTGTCAGAGGTTCCTGTACTGCGAGGTACAATTACCCTGTCAGAGGTTCCTGTAATGCGAGGTACAATTACCCTGTCAGAGGTTCCTGCACTGCGAGGTACAATTACCCTGTCAGAGGTTCCTGTACTGCGAGGGACAATTACCCTGTCAGAGGTTCCTGTACTGTGAGGTACAATTACCCTGTCAGAGGTTCCTGCACTGCGAGGTACAATTACACTGTCAGAGGTTCCTGCACTGTGAGGTACAATTACCCTGTCAGAGGTTCCTGTACTGCGAGGTACAATTACCCTGTCAGAGGTTCCTGTACTGCGAGGTACAATTACACTGTCAGAGGTTCCTGTACTGTGAGGTACAATTACCCTGTCAGAGGTTCCTGTACTGCGAGGTACAATTACCCTGTCAGAGGTTCCTGTACTGCGAGGTACAATTACCCTGTCAGAGGTTCCTGTACTGCGAGGTACAATTACCCTGTCAGAGGTTCCTGTACTGCGAGGTACAATTACACTGTCAGAGGTTCCTGTACTGCGAGGTACAATTACCCTGTCAGAGGTTCCTGTACTGTGAGGTACAATTACCCTGTCAGAAGTTCCTGCACTGCGAGGTACAATTACACTGTCAGAGGTTCCTGTACTGCGAGGTACAATTACCCTGTCAGAGGTTCCTGTAGTGCGAGGTACAATTACCCTGTCAGAGGTTCCTGTACTATGAGGTACAATTACACTGTCAGAGGTTCCTGCACTGCGAGGTACAATTACCCTGTCAGAGGTTCCTGCACTGCGAGGTACAATTACCCTGTCAGAGGTTCCTGCACTGCGAGGTAAAATTACCCTGTCAGAGGTTCCTGCACTGCGAGGTACAATTACCCTGTCAGAGGTTCCTGTACTGCGAGGTACAATTACCCTGTCAGAGGTTCCTGCACTGCGAGGTACAATTACCCTGTCAGAGGTTCCTGTACTGCGAGGTACAATTACCCTGTCAGAGGTTCCTGTACTGCGAGGTACAATTACCCTGTCAGAGGTTCCTGTACTGCGAGGTACAATTACCCTGTCAGAGGTTCCTGTACTGCGAGGTACAATTACCCTGTCAGAGGTTCCTGTACTGCGAGGTACAATTACACTGTCAGAGGTTCCTGCACTGCGAGGTACAATTACCCTGTCAGAGGTTCCTGCACTGCGAGGTACAATTACCCTGTCAGAGGTTCCTGCACTGCGAGGTAAAATTACCCTGTCAGAGGTTCCTGCACTGCGAGGTACAATTACCCTGTCAGAGGTTCCTGTACTGCGAGGTACAATTACCCAGTCAGAGGTTCCTGCACTGTGAGGTACAATTACCCTGTCAGAGGTTCCTGTACTGCGAGGTACAATTACCCTGTCAGAGGTTCCTGCACTGCGAGGTACAATTACCCTGTCAGAGGTTCCTGTACTGCGAGGTACAATTACCCTGTCAGAGGTTCCTGTAATGCGAGGTACAATTACCCTGTCAGAGGTTCCTGTACTGCGAGGTACAATTACACTGTCAGAGGTTCCTGTACTGCGATGTACAATTACCCTGTCAGAGGTTCCTGCACTGCGAGGTACAATTACACTGTCAGAGGTTCCTGTACTGCGAGGTACAATTACCCTGTCAGAGGTTCCTGTACTGCGAGGTACAATTACCCTGTCAGAGTTTCCTGTACTGCGAGGTACAATTACACTGTCAGAGGTTCCTGTACTGCGAGGTACAATTACCCTGTCAGAGGTTCCTGTACTGCGAGGTACAATTACCCTGTCAGAGGTTCCTGTAATGCGAGGTACAATTACCCTGTCAGAGGTTCCTGTAATGCGAGGTACAATTACCCTGTCAGAGGTTCCTGTACTGCGAGGTACAATTACCCTGTCAGAGGTTCCTGTAATGCGAGGTACAATTACCCTGTCAGAGGTTCCTGTAATGCGAGGTACAATTACCCTGTCAGAGGTTCCTGTACTGCGAGGTACAATTACCCTGTCAGAGGTTCCTGCACTGCGAGGTACAATTACCCTGTCAGAGGTTCCTGTACTGCGAGGTACAATTACCCTGTCAGAGGTTCCTGTACTGCGAGGTACAATTACCCTGTCAGAGGTTCCTGTACTGCGAGGTACAATTACCCTGTCAGAGGTTCCTGCACTGTGAGGTACAATTACCCTGTCAGAGGTTCCTGTACTGCGAGGTACAATTACCCTGTCAGAGGTTCCTGTAATGCGAGGTACAATTACCCTGTCAGAGGTTCCTGTACTGCGAGGTACAATTACCCTGTCAGAGGTTCCTGCACTGTGAGGTACAATTACCCTGTCAGAGGTTCCTGTACTGCGAGGTACAATTACCCTGTCAGAGGTTCCTGTACTGCGAGGTACAATTACCCTGTCAGAGGTTCCTGTACTGCGAGGTACAATTACCCGGTCAGAGGTTCCTGTAATGCGAGGTACAATTACCCTGTCAGAGGTTCCTGTACTGCGAGGTACAATTACCCTGTCAGAGGTTCCTGTACTGCGAGGTACAATTACCCTGTCAGAGGTTCCTGTACTGCGAGGTACAATTACCCTGTCAGAGGTTCCTGTACTGCGAGGTACAATTACCCGGTCAGAGGTTCCTGTACTGCGAGGTACAATTACCCTGTCAGAGGTTCCTGTACTGCGAGGTACAATTACCCTGTCAGAGGTTCCTGTACTGCGAGGTACAATTACCCTGTCAGAGGTTCCTGTACTGCGAGGTACAATTACCCTGTCAGAGGTTCCTGTACTGCGAGGTACAATTACCCTGTCAGAGGTTCCTGTAATGCGAGGTACAATTACCCTGTCAGAGGTTCCTGTAATGCGAGGTACAATTACCCTGTCAGAGGTTCCTGTACTGCGAGGTACAATTACCCTGTCAGAGGTTCCTGCACTGCGAGGTACAATTACCCTGTCAGAGGTTCCTGTACTGCGAGGTACAATTACCCTGTCAGAGGTTCCTGTACTGCGAGGTACAATTACCCTGTCAGAGGTTCCTGCACTGCGAGGTACAATTACACTGTCAGAGGTTCCTGTACTGCGAGGTACAATTACCCTGTCAGAGGTTCCTGCACTGTGAGGTACAATTACCCTGTCAGAGGTTCCTGTACTGCGAGGTACAATTACCCTGTCAGAGGTTCCTGTACTGCGAGGTACAATTACCCTGTCAGAGGTTCCTGCACTGCGAGGTACAATTACCCTGTCAGAGGTTCCTGCACTGCGAGGTACAATTACACTGTCAGAGGTTCCTGCACTGCGAGGTACAATTACCCTGTCAGAGGTTCCTGTACTGCGAGGTACAATTACCCTGTCAGAGGTTCCTGTACTGCGAGGTACAATTACCCTGTCAGAGGTTCCTGTACTGCGAGGTACAATTACCCTGTCAGAGGTTCCTGCACTGAG
Source organism: Heterodontus francisci (assembly GCF_036365525.1). Taxonomy (NCBI): domain Eukaryota; kingdom Metazoa; phylum Chordata; class Chondrichthyes; order Heterodontiformes; family Heterodontidae; genus Heterodontus; species Heterodontus francisci. Next base: position 438,514 of record NW_027141801.1, read on the forward strand.
AGGTACAATTACCCTGTCAGAGGTTCCTGTACTGCGAGGTACAATTACCCTGTCAGAGGTTCCTGCACTGCGAGGTACAATTACACTGTCAGAGGTTCCTGCACTGCGAGGTACAATTACCCTGTCAGAGGTTCCTGCACTGCGAGGTACTATTACACTGTCAGAGGTTCCTGTACTGCGAGGTACAATTACCCTGTCAGAGGTTCCTGTACTGCGAGGTACAATTACACTGTCAGAGGTTCCTGCACTGCGAGGTACAATTACCCTGTCAGAGGTTCCTGTACTGTGAGGTACAATTACACTGTCAGAGGTTCCTGCACTGCGAGGTACAATTACCCTGTCAGAGGTTCCTGCACTGCGAGGTACAATTACCCTGTCAGAGGTTCCTGCACTGCGAGGTACAATTACACTGTCAGAGGTTCCTGCACTGCGAGGTACAATTACCCTGTCAGAGGTTCCTGCACTGCGAGGTACAATTACCCTGTCAGAGGTTCCTGTACTGCGAGGTACAATTACCCTGTCAGAGGTTCCTGTACTGCGAGGTACAATTACCCTGTCAGAGGTTCCTGTACTGCGAGGTACAATTACCCTGTCAGAGGTTCCTGTACTGCGAGGTACAATTACCCTGTCAGAGGTTCCTGTACTGCGAGGTACAATTACCCTGTCAGAGGTTCCTGTACTGTGAGGTACAATTACACTGTCAGAGGTTCCTGCACTGCGAGGTACAATTACCCTGTCAGAGGTTCCTGCACTGCGAGGTACAATTACCCTGTCAGAGGTTCCTGCACTGCGAGGTACAATTACACTGTCAGAGGTTCCTGCACTGCGAGGTACAATTACCCTGTCAGAGGTTCCTGTACTGCGAGGTACAATTACCCTGTCAGAGGTTCCTGCACTGCGAGGTACAATTACCCTGTCAGAGGTTCCTGCACTGCGAGGTACAATTACACTGTCAGAGGTTCCTCCACTGCGAGGTACAATTACCCTGTCAGAGGTTCCTGCACTGCGAGGTACTATTACCCTGTCAGAGGTTCCTGTACTGCGAGGTACAATTACCCTGTCAGAGGTTCCTGCACTGTGAGGTACAATTACCCTGTCAGAGGTTCCTGCACTGTGAGGTACAATTACCCTGTCAGAGGTTCCTGTACTGCGAGGTACAATTACCCTGTCAGAGGTTCCTGTACTGCGAGGTACAATTACCCTGTCAGAGGTTCCTGCACTGCGAGGTACTATTACCCTGTCAGAGGTTCCAGTACTGCGAGGTACAATTACCCTGTCAGAGGTTCCTGTACTGCGAGGTACAATTACCCTGTCAGAGGTTCCTGCACTGCGAGGTACAATTACCCTGTCAGAGGTTCCTGCACTGCGAGGTACAATTACCCTGTCAGAGGTTCCTGTACTGCGAGGTACAATTACCCTGTCAGAGGTTCCTGCACTGCGAGGTACAATTACCCTGTCAGAGGTTCCTGTACTGCGAGGTACAATTACACTGTCAGAGGTTCCTGTACTGCGAGGTACAATTACACTGTCAGAGGTTCCTGCACTGCGAGGTACAATTACCCTGTCAGAGGTTCCTGCACTGTGAGGTACAATTACCCTGTCAGAGGTTCCTGTACTGCGAGGTACAATTACCCTGTCAGAGGTTCCTGCACTGCGAGGTACAATTACCCTGTCAGAGGTTCCTGCACTGTGAGGTACAATTACCCTGTCAGAGGTTCCTGTACTGTGAGGTACAATTACCCTGTCAGAGGTTCCTGTACTGCGAGGTACAATTACCCTGTCAGAGGTTCCTGTACTGCGAGGTACAATTACCCTGTCAGAGGTTCCTGCACTGCGAGGTACAATTACCCTGTCAGAGGTTCCTGCACTGCGAGGTACAATTACCCTGTCAGAGGTTCCTGTACTGCGAGGTACAATTACCATGTCAGAGGTTCCTGCACTGCGAGGTACAATTACCCTGTCAGAGGTTCCTGCACTGCGAGGTACAATTACCCTGTCAGAGGTTCCTGCACTGCGAGGTACAATTACCCTGTCAGAGGTTCCTGTACTGCGAGGTACAATTACCCTGTCAGAGGTTCCTGCACTGCGAGGTACAATTACCCTGTCAGAGGTTCCTGTACTGCGAGGTACAATTACCCGGTCAGAGGTTCCTGTACTGCGAGGTACAATTACCCTGTCAGAGGTTCCTGTAATGCGAGGTACAATTACCCTGTCAGAGGTTCCTGTACTGCGAGGTACAATTACCCTGTCAGAGGTTCCTGCACTGCGAGGTACAATTACCCTGTCAGAGGTTCCTGTACTGCGAGGTACAATTACCCTGTCAGAGGTTCCTGTACTGCGAGGTACAATTACACTGTCAGAGATTCCTGCCCTGCGAGGTACAATTACCCTGTCAGAGGTTCCTGTACTGCGAGGTACAATTACCCTGTCAGAGGTTCCTGCACTGCGAGGGACAATTACCCTGTCAGAGGTTCCTGTACTGCGAGGTACAATTACCCTGTCAGAGGTTCCTGCACTGCGAGGTACAATTACCCTGTCAGAGGTTCCTGTACTGCGAGGTACAATTACACTGTCAGAGGTTCCTGCCCTGCGAGGTACAATTACCCTGTCAGAGGTTCCTGTACTGCGAGGTACAATTACCCTGTCAGAGGTTCCTGCACTGCGAGGGACAATTACCCTGTCAGAGGTTCCTGTACTGCGAGGTACAATTACCCTGTCAGAGGTTCCTGCACTGCGAGGTACAATTACCCTGTCAGAGGTTCCTGTAATGCGAGGTACAATTACCCTGTCAGAGGTTCCTGCACTGCGAGGTACAATTACCCTGTCAGAGGTTCCTGTACTGCGAGGTATAATTACCCTGTCAGAGGTTCCTGCACTGCGAGGTACAATTACCCTGTCAGAGGTTCCTGTACTGCGAGGTACAATTACCCTGTCAGAGGTTCCTGTACTGCGAGGTACAATTACCCTGTCAGAGGTTCCTGCACTGCGAGGTACAATTACCCTGTCAGAGGTTCCTGTACTGCGAGGTATAATTACCCTGTCAGAGGTTCCTGTACTGCGAGGTACAATTACACTGTCAGAGGTTCCTGTACTGCGAGGTATAATTACCCTGTCAGAGGTTCCTGTACTGCGAGGTACAATTACCCTGTCAGAGGTTCCTGCACTGCGAGGTACAATTACCCTGTCAGAGGTTCCTGTACTGTGAGGTACAATTACCCTGTCAGAGGTTCCTGCACTGCGAGGTACAATTACCCTGTCAGAGGTTCCTGTACTGCGAGGTACAATTACCCTGTCAGAGGTTCCTGTACTGCGAGGTACAATTACACTGTCAGAGGTTCCTGTACTGCGAGGTACAATTACCCTGTCAGAGGTTCCTGTACTGCGAGGTATAATTACCCTGTCAGAGGTTCCTGTACTGCGAGGTACAATTACCCTGTCAGAGGTTCCTGTACTGCGAGGTATAATTACCCTGTCAGAGGTTCCTGTACTGCGAGGTACAATTACACTGTCAGAGGTTCCTGTACTGCAAGGTACAATTACACTGTCAGAGGTTCCTGCACTGCGAGGTACAATTACCCTGTCAGAGGTTCCTGTACTGCGAGGTACAATTACCCTGTCAGAGGTTCCTGTACTGCGAGGTACAATTACCCTGTCAGAGGTTCCTGTACTGCGAGGTACAATTACCCTGTCAGAGGTTCCTGTACTGCGAGGTACAATTACCCTGTCAGAGGTTCCTGCACTGCGAGGTACAATTACCCTGTCAGAGGTTCCTGTACTGCGAGGTACAATTACCCTGTCAGAGGTTCCTGTACTGCGAGGTACAATTACCCTGTCAGAGGTTCCTGTACTGCGAGGTACAATTACCCTGTCAGAGGTTCCTGTACTGCGAGGTACAATTACCCTGTCAGAGGTTCCTGTACTGCGAGGTACAATTACCCTGTCAGAGGTTCCTGTACTGCGAGGTACAATTACCCTGTCAGAGGTTCCTGTACTGCGAGGTACAATTACCCTGTCAGAGGTTCCTGTACTGCGAGGTACAATTACACTGTCAGAGGTTCCTGCACTGCGAGGTACAATTACCCTGTCAGAGGTTCCTGCACTGCGAGGTACAATTACCCTGTCAGAGGTTCCTGTACTGCGAGGTACAATTACCCTGTCAGAGGTTCCTGCACTGCGAGGTACAATTACCCTGTCAGAGGTTCCTGTACTGCAAGGTACAATTACCCTGTCAGAGGTTCCTGTACTGCGAGGGACAATTACCCTGTCAGAGGTTCCTGCACTGCGAGGTACAATTACCCTGTCAGAGGTTCCTGTACTGCGAGGTACAATTACCCTGTCAGAGGTTCCTGCACTGCGAGGTACAATTACCCTGTCAGAGGTTCCTGCACTGCGAGGTACAATTACCCTGTCAGAGGTTCCTGCACTGCGAGGTACAATTACCCTGTCAGAGGTTCCTGCACTGCGAGGTACAATTACCCTGTCAGAGGTTCCTGTACTGCGAGGTACAATTACCCTGTCAGAGGTTCCTGCACTGCGAGGTACAATTACCCTGTCAGAGGTTCCTGTACTGCGAGGTACAATTACCCTGTCAGAGGTTCCTGCACTGCGAGGTACAATTACCCTGTCAGAGGTTCCTGTACTGCGAGGTACAATTACCCTGTCAGAGGTTCCTGTACTGTGAGGTACAATTACCCTGTCAGAGGTTCCTGTAATGCGAGGTACAATTACCCTGTCAGAGGTTCCTGTACTGCGACGTACAATTACCCTGTCAGAGGTTCCTGTACTGCGAGGTACAATTACCCTGTCAGAGGTTCCTGTACTGCGAGGTACAATTACCCTGTCAGAGGTTCCTGCACTGCGAGGTACAATTACCCTGTCAGAGGTTCCTGCACTGCGACGTACAATTACCCTGTCAGAGGTTCCTGCACTGCGAGGTACAATTACCCTGTCAGAGGTTCCTGTACTGCGAGGTACAATTACCCTGTCAGAGGTTCCTGCACTGCGAGGTACAATTACCCTGTCAGAGGTTCCTGCACTGCGAGGTACAATTACACTGTCAGAGGTTCCTGTACTGCGAGGTACAATTACCCTGTCAGAGGTTCCTGTACTGTGAGGTACAATTACCCTGTCAGAGGTTCCTGTACTGTGAGGTACAATTACCCTGTCAGAGGTTCCTGTACTGCGAGGTACAATTACCCTGTCAGAGGTTCCTGCACTGCGAGGTACAATTACCCTGTCAGAGGTTCCTGTACTGCGAGGTACAATTACACTGTCAGAGGTTCCTGTACTGCGAGGTACAATTACCCTGTCAGAGGTTCCTGTACTGCGAGGTACAATTACCCTGTCAGAGGTTCCTGTACTGCGAGGTACAATTACACTGTCAGAGGTTCCTGTACTGCGAGGTACAATTACCCTGTCAGAGGTTCCTGCACTGCGAGGTACAATTACACTGTCAGAGGTTCCTGTACTGCGAGGTACAATTACCCTGTCAGAGGTTCCTGCACTGCGAGGTACAATTACCCTGTCAGAGGTTCCTGTACTGCGAGGTACAATTACACTGTCAGAGGTTCCTGTACTGCGAGGTACAATTACACTGTCAGAGGTTCCTGTACTGCGAGGTACAATTACCCTGTCAGAGGTTCCTGCACTGCGAGGTACAATTACCCTGTCAGAGGTTCCTGTACTGCGAGGTACAATTACACTGTCAGAGGTTCCTGTACTGCGAGGTACAATTACCCTGTCAGAGGTTCCTGCACTGCGAGGTACAATTACCCTGTCAGAGGTTCCTGTACTGCGAGGTACTATTACCCTGTCAGAGGTTCCTGCACTGCGAGGTACAATTACCCTGTCAGAGGTTCCTGTACTGCGAGGTACAATTACCCTGTCAGAGGTTCCTGTACTGCGAGGTACAATTACACTGTCAGAGGTTCCTGCACTGCGAGGTACAATTACCCTGTCAGAGGTTCCTGTACTGCGAGGTACAATTACCATGTCAGAGGTTCCTGTACTGCGAGGTACAATTACCCTGTCAGAGGTTCCTGTACTGCGAGGTACAATTACCCTGTCAGAGGTTCCTGTACTGCGAGGTACAATTACACTGCAATAGGCCTTTGCATTCCAATAGTCAAGCATGCTAAAAAGGGCCAGGGCATTGTAAGTGAATGGTGTGTTAAACGTTTCTATTACTTTGCACTTATAAATGTCTATGGCACTGCCAGAGTGAGCGTGTTAATATTAATCTGTGTTCTCTGTCAGTGTGTTAATATTACTGAGGACAGTGGGGTTGTTTTACACTTCACAGGGTGTATCTGACTGTGGGTCATGATATACACAGTGTGTCAGTGAGTGTGTTAATATTAATCTGTGTTCTCTGTCAGTGTGTTAATATTACTGAGGACAGTGGGGGTGTTTTACACTTCACAGGGTGTATCTGACTGTGGGTCATGATGTACACAGTGTGTCGGTGAGTGTGTTAATATTAATCTGTGTTCTCTGTCAGTGTGTTAATATTCCTGAGGACAGTGGGGGTGTTTTACACTTCACAGGGTGTATCTGGCTGTGGGTCATGATGTACACAGTGTGCCAGTGAGTGTGTTAATATTAATCTGTGTTCTCTGTCAGGTGTTAATATTACTGAGGACAGTGGGGGTGTTTTACACTTCACAGGGTGTATCTGACTGTGGGTCATGATATACACAGTGTGTCAGTGAGTGTTTTAATATTAATCTGTGTTCTCTGTCAGTGTGTTAATATTACTGAGGACAGTGGGGGTGTTTTCCACTTCACAGGGTGTATCTGACTGTGGGTCATGATGTACACAGTGTGTCAGTGAGTGTGTTAATATTAATCTGTGTTCTCTGTCAGTGTGTTAATATTACTGAGGACAGTGGGGGTGTTTTACACTTCACAGGGTGTATCTGACTGTGGGTCATGATATACACAGTGTGTCAGTGAGTGTGTTAATATTAATCTGTGTTCTCTGTCAGTGTGTTAATATTACTGAGGACAGTGGGGATGTTTTACACTTCACAGGGTGTATCTGACTGTGGGTCATGATATACACAGTGTGTCAGTGAGTGTGTTAATATTAATCTGTGTTCTCTGTCAGTGTGTTAATATTACTGAGGACAGTGGGGGTGTTTTACACTTCACAGGGTGTATCTGACTGTGGGTCATGATATACACAGTGTGTCAGTGAGTGTGTTAATATTAATCTGTGTTCTCTGTCAGTGTGTTAATATTACTGAGGACAGTGGGGATGTTTTACACTTCACAGGGTGTATCTGACTGTGGGTCATGATATACACAATGTGTCAGTGAGTGTGTTAATATTAATCTGTGTTCTCTGTCAGTGTGTTAATATTACTGAGGACAGTGGGGGTGTTTTACACTTCACAGGGTGTATCTGACTGTGGGTCATGATATACACAGTGTGTCAGTGAGTGTGTTAATATTAATCTGTGTTCTCTGTCAGTGTGTTAATATTCCTGAGGACAGTGGGGATGTTTTACACTTCACAGGGTGTATCTGACTGTGGGTCATGATGTACACAGTGTGTCAGTGAGTGTGTTAATATTAATCTGTGTTCTCTGTCAGTGTGTTAATATTCCTGAGGACAGTGGGGATGTTTTACACTTCACAGGGTGTATCTGACTGTGGGTCATGATATACACAGTGTGTCAGTGAGTGTGTTAATATTAATCTGTGTTCTCTGTCAGTGTGTTAATATTACTGAGGACAGTGGGGGTGTTTTAGACTTCACAGGGTTTATCTGACTGTGGATCATGATATACACAGTGTGTCAGTGAGTGTGTTAATATTAATCTGTGTTCTCTGTCAGTGTGTTAATATTCCTGAGGACAGTGGGGATGTTTTACACTTCACAGGGTGTATCTGACTGTGGGTGATGATATACACAGTGTGTCAGTGAGTGTGTTAATATTAATCTGTGTTCTCTGTCAGAGTGTTAATATTACTGAGGACAGTGGGGGTGTTTTACACTTCACAGGGTTTATCTGACTGTGGGTCATGATATACACAGTGTGTCAGTGAGTGTGTTAATATTAATCTGTGTTCTCTGTCAGTGTGTTAATATTACTGAGGACAGTGGGGGTGTTTTACACTTCACAGGGTGTATCTGACTGTGGGTCATGATATACACAGTGTGTCAGTGAGTGTGTTAATATTAATCTGTGTTCTCTGTCAGTGTGTTAATATTACTGAGGACAGTGGGGATGTTTTACACTTCACAGGGTGTATCTGACTGTGGGTCATGATATACACAGTGTGTCAGTGAGTGTGTTAATATTAATCTGTGTTCTCTGTCAGTGTGTTAATATTACTGAGGACAGTGGGGGTGTTTTACACTTCACAGGGTGTATCTGACTGTGGGTCATGATATACACAGTGTGTCAGTGAGTGTGTTAATATTAATCTGTGTTCTCTGTCAGTGTGTTAATATTCCTGAGGACAGTGGGGATGTTTTACACTTCACAGGGTGTATCTGACTGTGGGTCATGATGTACACAGTGTGTCAGTGAGTGTGTTAATATTAATCTGTGTTCTCTGTCAGTGTGTTAATATTCCTGAGGACAGTGGGGATGTTTTACACTTCACAGGGTGTATCTGACTGTGGGTCATGATATACACAGTGTGTCAGTGAGTGTGTTAATATTAATCTGTGTTCTCTGTCAGTGTGTTAATATTACTGAGGACAGTGGGGGTGTTTTACACTTCACAGGGTTTATCTGACTGTGGATCATGATATACACAGTGTGTCAGTGAGTGTGTTAATATTAATCTGTGTTCTCTGTCAGTGTGTTAATATTCCTGAGGACAGTGGGGATGTTTTACACTTCACAGGGTGTATCTGACTGTGGGTGATGATATACACAGTGTGTCAGTGAGTGTGTTAATATTAATCTGTGTTCTCTGTCAGAGTGTTAATATTACTGAGGACAGTGGGGGTGTTTTACACTTCACAGGGTTTATCTGACTGTGGGTCATGATATACACAGTGTGTCAGTGAGTGTGTTAATATTAATCTGTGTTCTCTGTCAGTGTGTTAATATTCCTGAGGACAGTGGGGGTGTTTTACACTTCACAGGGTGTATCTGACTCTGGGTCATGATATACACAGTGTGTCAGTGAGTGTGTTAATATTAATCTGTGTTCTCTGTCAATGTGTTAATATTCCTGAGGACAGTGGGGGTGTTTTACACTTCACAGGGTGTATCTGACTGTGGGTCATGATATACACAGTGTGTCAGTGAGTGTGTTAATATTAATCTGTGTTCTCTGTCAGGTGTTAATATTACCGAGGACAGTGGGGTGTTTTACACTTCACAGGGTGTATCTGACTGTGGGTCATGATGTACACAGTGTGTCAGTGAGTGTGTTAATATTAATCTGTGTTCTCTGTCAATGTGTTAATATTACTGAGGACAGTGGGATGTTTTACACTTCACAGGGTTTATCTGACTGTGGGTCATGATATACACAGTGTGTCAGTGAGTGTGTTCATATTAATCTGTGTTCTCTGTCAGTGTGTTAATATTACTGAGGACAGTGGGGATGTTTTACACTTCACAGGGTGTATCTGACTGTGGGTCATGATATACACAGTGTGTCAGTGAGTGTGTTAATATTAATCTGTGTTCTCTGTCAGTGTGTTAATATTACTGAGGACAGTGGGGGTGTTTTACACTTCATAGGGTTTATCTGACTGTGGGTCATGATATACACAGTGTGTCAGTGAGTGTTTTAATATTAATCTGTGTTCTCTGTCAGTGTGTTAATATTACTGAGGACAGTGGGGGTGTTTTACACTTCACAGGGTGTATCTGACTGTGGGTCATGATATACACAGTGTGTCAGTGAGTGTGTTAATATTAATCTGTGTTCTCTGTCAGTGTGTTAATATTACTGAGGACAGTGGGGATGTTTTACACTTCACAGGGTGTATCTGACTGTGGGTCATGATATACACAGTGTGTCAGTGAGTGTGTTAATATTAATCTGTGTTCTCTGTCAGTGTGTTAATATTACTGAGGACAGTGGGGGTGTTTTACACTTCACAGGGTGTATCTGACTGTGGGTCATGATATACACAGTGTGTCAGTGAGTGTGTTAATATTAATCTGTGTTCTCTGTCAGTGTGTTAATATTCCTGAGGACAGTGGGGGTGTTTTACACTTCACAGGGTGTATCTGACTGTGGGTCATGATGTACACAGTGTGTCAGTGAGTGTGTTAATATTAATCTGTGTTCTCTCTCAGTGTGTTAATATTACTGAGGACAGTGGGGGTGTTTTACACTTCACCGGGTGTATCTGACTGTGGGTCATGATATACACAGTGTGTCAGTGAGTGTGTTAATATTAATCTGTGTTCTCTGTCAATGTGTTAATATTACTGAGGACAGTGGGGGTGTTTTACACTTCACAGGGTGTATCTGACTGTGGGTCATGATATACACAGTGTGTCAGTGAGTGTGTTAATATTAATCTGTGTTCTCTGTCAGTGTGTTAATATTCCTGAGGACAGTGGGGGTGTTTTACACTTCACAGGGTGTATCTGACTGTGGGTCATGATATACACAGTGTGTCAGTGAGTGTGTTAATATTAATCTGTGTTCTCTGTCAGGTGTTAATATTACCGAGGACAGTGGGGTGTTTTACACTTCACAGGGTGTATCTGACTGTGGGTCATGATGTACACATTGTGTCAGTGAGTGTGTTAATATTAATCTGTGTTCTCTGTCAGTGTGTTAATATTACTGAGGACAGTGGGGGTGTTTTACACTTCACAGGGTGTATCTGACTGTGGGTCATCATGTACACAGTGTGTCAGTGAGTGTGTTAATATTAATCTGTGTTCTCTGTCAATGTGTTAATATTACTGAGGACAGTGGGATGTTTTACACTTCACAGGGTTTATCTGACTGTGGGTCATGATATACACAGTGTGTCAGTGAGTGTGTTAATATTAATCTGTGTTCTCTGTCAGTGTGTTAATATTCCTGAGGACAGTGGGGGTGTTTTACACTTCACAGGGTTTATCTGACTGTGGCTCATGATGTACACAGTGTGTCAGTGAGTGTGTTAATATTAATCTGTGTTCTCTGTCAGTGTGTTAATATTCCTGAGGACAGTGGGGATGTTTTACACTTCACAGGGTGTATCTGACTGTGGGTCATGATGTACACAGTGTGTCAGTGAGTGTGTTAATATTAATCTGTGTTCTCTGTCAGTGTGTTAATATTCCTGAGGACAGTGGGGATGTTTTACACTTCACAGGGTGTATCTGACTGTGGGTCATGATATACACAGTGTGTCAGTGAGTGTGTTAATATTAATCTGTGTTCTCTGTCAGTGTGTTAATATTACTGAGGACAGTGGGGGTGTTTTACACTTCACAGGGTTTATCTGACTGTGGATCATGATATACACAGTGTGTCAGTGAGTGTGTTAATATTAATCTGTGTTCTCTGTCAGTGTGTTAATATTCCTGAGGACAGTGGGGATGTTTTACACTTCACAGGGTGTATCTGACTGTGGGTGATGATATACACAGTGTGTCAGTGAGTGTGTTAATATTAATCTGTGTTCTCTGTCAGAGTGTTAATATTACTGAGGACAGTGGGGGTGTTTTACACTTCACAGGGTTTATCTGACTGTGGGTCATGATATACACAGTGTGTCAGTGAGTGTGTTAATATTAATCTGTGTTCTCTGTCAGTGTGTTAATATTCCTGAGGACAGTGGGGGTGTTTTACACTTCACAGGGTGTATCTGACTCTGGGTCATGATATACACAGTGTGTCAGTGAGTGTGTTAATATTAATCTGTGTTCTCTGTCAATGTGTTAATATTCCTGAGGACAGTGGGGGTGTTTTACACTTCACAGGGTGTATCTGACTGTGGGTCATGATATACACAGTGTGTCAGTGAGTGTGTTAATATTAATCTGTGTTCTCTGTCAGGTGTTAATATTACCGAGGACAGTGGGGTGTTTTACACTTCACAGGGTGTATCTGACTGTGGGTCATGATGTACACAGTGTGTCAGTGAGTGTGTTAATATTAATCTGTGTTCTCTGTCAATGTGTTAATATTACTGAGGACAGTGGGATGTTTTACACTTCACAGGGTTTATCTGACTGTGGGTCATGATATACACAGTGTGTCAGTGAGTGTGTTCATATTAATCTGTGTTCTCTGTCAGTGTGTTAATATTACTGAGGACAGTGGGGATGTTTTACACTTCACAGGGTGTATCTGACTGTGGGTCATGATATACACAGTGTGTCAGTGAGTGTGTTAATATTAATCTGTGTTCTCTGTCAGTGTGTTAATATTACTGAGGACAGTGGGGGTGTTTTACACTTCATAGGGTTTATCTGACTGTGGGTCATGATATACACAGTGTGTCAGTGAGTGTTTTAATATTAATCTGTGTTCTCTGTCAGTGTGTTAATATTACTGAGGACAGTGGGGGTGTTTTACACTTCACAGGGTGTATCTGACTGTGGGTCATGATATACACAGTGTGTCAGTGAGTGTGTTAATATTAATCTGTGTTCTCTGTCAGTGTGTTAATATTACTGAGGACAGTGGGGATGTTTTACACTTCACAGGGTGTATCTGACTGTGGGTCATGATATACACAGTGTGTCAGTGAGTGTGTTAATATTAATCTGTGTTCTCTGTCAGTGTGTTAATATTACTGAGGACAGTGGGGGTGTTTTACACTTCACAGGGTGTATCTGACTGTGGGTCATGATATACACAGTGTGTCAGTGAGTGTGTTAATATTAATCTGTGTTCTCTGTCAGTGTGTTAATATTCCTGAGGACAGTGGGGGTGTTTTACACTTCACAGGGTGTATCTGACTGTGGGTCATGATGTACACAGTGTGTCAGTGAGTGTGTTAATATTAATCTGTGTTCTCTCTCAGTGTGTTAATATTACTGAGGACAGTGGGGGTGTTTTACACTTCACCGGGTGTATCTGACTGTGGGTCATGATATACACAGTGTGTCAGTGAGTGTGTTAATATTAATCTGTGTTCTCTGTCAATGTGTTAATATTACTGAGGACAGTGGGGGTGTTTTACACTTCACAGGGTGTATCTGACTGTGGGTCATGATATACACAGTGTGTCAGTGAGTGTGTTAATATTAATCTGTGTTCTCTGTCAGTGTGTTAATATTCCTGAGGACAGTGGGGGTGTTTTACACTTCACAGGGTGTATCTGACTGTGGGTCATGATATACACAGTGTGTCAGTGAGTGTGTTAATATTAATCTGTGTTCTCTGTCAGGTGTTAATATTACCGAGGACAGTGGGGTGTTTTACACTTCACAGGGTGTATCTGACTGTGGGTCATGATGTACACATTGTGTCAGTGAGTGTGTTAATATTAATCTGTGTTCTCTGTCAGTGTGTTAATATTACTGAGGACAGTGGGGGTGTTTTACACTTCACAGGGTGTATCTGACTGTGGGTCATGATGTACACAGTGTGTCAGTGAGTGTGTTAATATTAATCTGTGTTCTCTGTCAATGTGTTAATATTACTGAGGACAGTGGGATGTTTTACACTTCACAGGGTTTATCTGACTGTGGGTCATGATATACACAGTGTGTCAGTGAGTGTGTTAATATTAATCTGTGTTCTCTGTCAGTGTGTTAATATTCCTGAGGACAGTGGGGGTGTTTTACACTTCACAGGGTTTATCTGACTGTGGCTCATGATGTACACAGTGTGTCAGTGAGTGTGTTAATATTAATCTGTGTTCTCTGTCAGTGTGTTAATATTCCTGAGGACAGTGGGGGTGTTTTACACTTCACCGGGTGTATCTGACTGTGGGTCATGATATACACAGTGTGTCAGTGAGTGTGTTAATATTAATCTGTGTTCTCTGTCAGTGTGTTAATATTCCTGAGGACAGTGGGGGTGTTTTACACTTCACAGGGTGTATCTGACTGTGGGTCATGATATACACAGTGTGTCAGTGAGTGTGTTAATATTAATCTGTGTTCTCTGTCAGTGTGTTAATATTACTGAGGACAGTGGGGGTGTTTTACACTTCACAGGGTGTATCTGACTGTGGGTCATGATATACACAGTGTGTCAGTGAGTGTGTCAATATTAATCCGTGTTCTCTGTCAGTGTGTTAATATTACTGAGGACAGTGGGGGTGTTTTACACTTCACAGGGTGTATCTGACTGTGGATCATGATATACACAGTGTGTCAGTGAGTGTGTCAATATTAATCTGTGTTCTCTGTCAGTGTGTTAATATTACTGAGGACAGTGGGGGTGTTTTACACTTCACAGGGTGTATCTGACTGTGGGTCATGATATACACAGTGTGTCAGTGAATGTGTTAATATTAATCTGTGTTCTCTATCAGTGTGTTAATATTCCTGAGGACAGTGGGGGTGTTTTACACTTCACATGGTGTATCTGACTGTGGGTCATGATATACACAGTGTGTCAGTGAGTGTGTTAATATTAATCTGTGTTCTCTGTCAGTGTGCTAATATTACTGAGGACAGTGGGAATGTTTTACACTTCACAGGGTGTATCTGACTGTGGGTCATGATATACACAGTGTGTCAGTGAGTGTGTTAATATTAATCTGTGTTCTCTGTCAGTGTGTTAACATTACTGAGGACAGTGGGGGTGTTTTACACTTCACAGGGTGTATCTGACTGTGGGTCATGATATACACAGTGTGTCAGTGAGTGTGTTAATATTAATCTGTGTTCTCTGTCAGGTGTTAATATTACTGAGGACAGTGGGGGTGTTTTACACTTCACAGGGTGCATCTGACTGTGGGTCATGATATACACAGTGTGTCAGTGAGTGTGTTAATATTAATCTGTGTTCTCTGTCAGTGTGTTAATATTACTGAGGACAGTGGGGGTGTTTTACACTTCACAGGGTGTATCTGACTGTGGGTCATGATATACACAGTGTGTCAGTGAGTGTGTTAATATTAATCTGTGTTCTCTGTCAGTGTGTTAATATTACTGAGGACAGTGGGAATGTTTTACACTTCACAGGGTGTATCTGACTGTGGGTCATGATATACACAGTGTGTCAGTGAATGTGTTAATATTAATCTGTGTTCTCTATCAGTGTGTTAATATTCCTGAGGACAGTGGGGGTGTTTTACACTTCACAGGGTGTATCTGACTGTGGGTCATGATATACACAGTGTGTCAGTGAGTGTGTTAATATTAATCTGTGTTCTCTGTCAGTGTGTTAATATTCCTGAAGACAGTGGGGGTGTTTTACACTTCACAGGGTGTATCTGACTCTGGGTCATGATATACACAGTGTGTCAGTGAGTGTGTTAATATTAATCTGTGTTCTCTGTCAGTGTGTTAATATTCCTGAGGACAGTGGGAATGTTTTACACTTCACAGGGTGTATCTGACTGTGGGTCATGATATACACAGTGTTTCAGTGAGTGTGTTAATATTAATCTGTGTTCTCTGTCAGTGTGTTAATATTACTGAGGACAGTGGGGATGTTTTACACTTCACAGGGTGTATCTGACTGTGGGTCATGATATACACAGTGTGTCAGTGAGTGTGTTAATATTAATCTGTGTTCTCTGTCAGTGTGTTAATATTGCTGAGGACAGTGGGGGTGTTTTACACTTCATAGGGTTTATCTGACTGTGGGTCATGATATACACAGTGTGTCAGTGAGTGTTTTAATATTAATCTGTGTTCTCTGTCAGTGTGTTAATATTACTGAGGACAGTGGGGGTGTTTTACACTTCACAGGGTGTATCTGACTGTGGGTCATGATATACACAGTGTGTCAGTGAGTGTGTTAATATTAATCTGTGTTCTCTGTCAGTGTGTTAATATTACTGAGGACAGTGGGGATGTTTTACACTTCACAGGGTGTATCTGACTGTGGGTCATGATATACACAGTGTGTCAGTGAGTGTGTTAATATTAATCTGTGTTCTCTGTCAGTGTGTTAATATTACTGAGGACAGTGGGGGTGTTTTACACTTCACAGGGTGTATCTGACTGTGGGTCATGATATACACAGTGTGTCAGTGAGTGTGTTAATATTAATCTGTGTTCTCTGTCAGTGTGTTAATATTCCTGAGGACAGTGGGGGTGTTTTACACTTCACAGGGTGTATCTGACTGTGGGTCATGATGTACACAGTGTGTCAGTGAGTGTGTTAATATTAATCTGTGTTCTCTGTCAGTGTGTTAATATTACTGAGGACAGTGGGGGTGTTTTACACTTCACCGGGTGTATCTGACTGTGGGTCATGATATACACAGTGTGTCAGTGAGTGTGTTAATATTAATCTGTGTTCTCTGTCAATGTGTTAATATTACTGAGGACAGTGGGGGTGTTTTACACTTCACAGGGTGTATCTGACTGTGGGTCATGATGTACACAGTGTGTCAGTGAGTGTGTTAATATTAATCTGTGTTCTCTGTCAGTGTGTTAATATTCCTGAGGACAGTGGGGGTGTTTTACACTTCACAGGGTGTATCTGACTGTGGGTCATGATATACACAGTGTGTCAGTGAGTGTGTTAATATTAATCTGTGCTCTCTCATTGTGTTAATATTACTGAGGACAGTGGGGGTGTTTTACACTTCACAGGGTGTATCTGACTGTGGGTCATGATATACACAGTGTGTCAGTGAGTGTGTCAATATTAATCCGTGTTCTCTGTCAGTGTGTTAATATTACTGAGGACAGTGGGGGTGTTTTACACTTCACAGGGTGTATCTGACTGTGGATCATGATATACACAGTGTGTCAGTGAGTGTGTCAATATTAATCTGTGTTCTCTGTCAGTGTGTTAATATTACTGAGGACAGTGGGGGTGTTTTACACTTCACAGGGTGTATCTGACTGTGGGTCATGATATACACAGTGTGTCAGTGAATGTGTTAATATTAATCTGTGTTCTCTATCAGTGTGTTAATATTCCTGAGGACAGTGGGGGTGTTTTACACTTCACATGGTGTATCTGACTGTGGGTCATGATATACACAGTGTGTCAGTGAGTGTGTTAATATTAATCTGTGTTCTCTGTCAGTGTGCTAATATTACTGAGGACAGTGGGAATGTTTTACACTTCACAGGGTGTATCTGACTGTGGGTCATGATATACACAGTGTGTCAGTGAGTGTGTTAATATTAATCTGTGTTCTCTGTCAGTGTGTTAACATTACTGAGGACAGTGGGGGTGTTTTACACTTCACAGGGTGTATCTGACTGTGGGTCATGATATACACAGTGTGTCAGTGAGTGTGTTAATATTAATCTGTGTTCTCTGTCAGGTGTTAATATTACTGAGGACAGTGGGGGTGTTTTACACTTCACAGGGTGCATCTGACTGTGGGTCATGATATACACAGTGTGTCAGTGAGTGTGTTAATATTAATCTGTGTTCTCTGTCAGTGTGTTAATATTACTGAGGACAGTGGGGGTGTTTTACACTTCACAGGGTGTATCTGACTGTGGGTCATGATATACACAGTGTGTCAGTGAGTGTGTTAATATTAATCTGTGTTCTCTGTCAGTGTGTTAATATTACTGAGGACAGTGGGAATGTTTTACACTTCACAGGGTGTATCTGACTGTGGGTCATGATATACACAGTGTGTCAGTGAATGTGTTAATATTAATCTGTGTTCTCTATCAGTGTGTTAATATTCCTGAGGACAGTGGGGGTGTTTTACACTTCACAGGGTGTATCTGACTGTGGGTCATGATATACACAGTGTGTCAGTGAGTGTGTTAATATTAATCTGTGTTCTCTGTCAGTGTGTTAATATTCCTGAAGACAGTGGGGGTGTTTTACACTTCACAGGGTGTATCTGACTCTGGGTCATGATATACACAGTGTGTCAGTGAGTGTGTTAATATTAATCTGTGTTCTCTGTCAGTGTGTTAATATTCCTGAGGACAGTGGGAATGTTTTACACTTCACAGGGTGTATCTGACTGTGGGTCATGATATACACAGTGTTTCAGTGAGTGTGTTAATATTAATCTGTGTTCTCTGTCAGTGTGTTAATATTACTGAGGACAGTGGGGATGTTTTACACTTCACAGGGTGTATCTGACTGTGGGTCATGATATACACAGTGTGTCAGTGAGTGTGTTAATATTAATCTGTGTTCTCTGTCAGTGTGTTAATATTGCTGAGGACAGTGGGGGTGTTTTACACTTCATAGGGTTTATCTGACTGTGGGTCATGATATACACAGTGTGTCAGTGAGTGTTTTAATATTAATCTGTGTTCTCTGTCAGTGTGTTAATATTACTGAGGACAGTGGGGGTGTTTTACACTTCACAGGGTGTATCTGACTGTGGGTCATGATATACACAGTGTGTCAGTGAGTGTGTTAATATTAATCTGTGTTCTCTGTCAGTGTGTTAATATTACTGAGGACAGTGGGGATGTTTTACACTTCACAGGGTGTATCTGACTGTGGGTCATGATATACACAGTGTGTCAGTGAGTGTGTTAATATTAATCTGTGTTCTCTGTCAGTGTGTTAATATTACTGAGGACAGTGGGGGTGTTTTACACTTCACAGGGTGTATCTGACTGTGGGTCATGATATACACAGTGTGTCAGTGAGTGTGTTAATATTAATCTGTGTTCTCTGTCAGTGTGTTAATATTCCTGAGGACAGTGGGGGTGTTTTACACTTCACAGGGTGTATCTGACTGTGGGTCATGATGTACACAGTGTGTCAGTGAGTGTGTTAATATTAATCTGTGTTCTCTGTCAGTGTGTTAATATTACTGAGGACAGTGGGGGTGTTTTACACTTCACCGGGTGTATCTGACTGTGGGTCATGATATACACAGTGTGTCAGTGAGTGTGTTAATATTAATCTGTGTTCTCTGTCAATGTGTTAATATTACTGAGGACAGTGGGGGTGTTTTACACTTCACAGGGTGTATCTGACTGTGGGTCATGATGTACACAGTGTGTCAGTGAGTGTGTTAATATTAATCTGTGTTCTCTGTCAGTGTGTCAATATGCCTGAGGACAGTGGGGGTGTTTTACACTTCACAGGGTGTATCTGACTGTGGGTCATGATGTCACAGTGTGTCAGTGAGTGTGTTAATATTAATCTGTGTACTCTGTCAGTGTGTTAATATTACTGAGGACAGTGGGGGTGTTTACACTTCACAGGGTGTATCTGACTGTGGGTCATGATATACACAGTGTGTCAGTGAGTGTGTTAATATTAATCTGTGTTCTCTGTCAGTGTGTTAATATTCCTGAGGACAGTGGGGGTGTTTTACACTTCACAGGGTGTATCTGACTGTGGGTCATGATATACACAGTGTGTCAGTGAGTGTGTTAATATTAATCTGTGTTCTCTGTCAGGTGTTAATATTAGCGAGGACAGTGGGGTGTTTTACACTTCACAGGGTGTATCTGACTGTGGGTCATGATATGCACAGTGTGTCAGTGAGTGTGTTAATATTAATCTGTGTTCTCTGTCAGTGTGTTAATATTACTGAGGACAGTGGGGGTGTTTTACACTTCACAGGGTGTATCTGACTGTGGGTCATGATGTACACATTGTGTCAGTGAGTGTGTTAATATTAATCTGTGTTCTCTGTCAGTGTGTTAATATTACTGAGGACAGTGGGGGTGTTTTACACTTCACAGGGTGTATCTGACTGTGGGTCATGATGTACACAGTGTGTCAGTGAGTGTGTTAATATTAATCTTTGTTCTCTGTCAATGTGTTAATATTACTGAGGACAGTGGGATGTTTTACACTTCACAGGGTGTATCTGACTGTGGGTCATGATATACACAGTGTGTCAGTGAGTGTGTTAATATTAATCTGTGTTCTCTGTCAGTGTGTTAATATTCCTGAGGACAGTGGGGGTGTTTTACACTTCACAGGGTTTATCTGACTGTGGCTCATGATGTACACAGTGTGTCAGTGAGTGTGTTAATATTAATCTGTGTTCTCTGTCAGTGTGTTAATATTCCTGAGGACAGTGGGGGTGTTTTACACTTCACCGGGTGTATCTGACTGTGGGTCATGATATACACAGTGTGTCAGTGAGTGTGTTAATATTAATCTGTGTTCTCTGTCAGTGTGTTAATATTCCTGAGGACAGTGGGGGTGTTTTACACTTCACAGGGTGTATCTGACTGTGGGTCATGATATGCACAGTGTGTCAGTGAGTGTGTTAATATTAATCTGTGTTCTCTGTCAGTGTGTTAATATTACTGAGGACAGTGGGGGTGTTTTACACTTCACAGGGTGTATCTGACTGTGGGTCATGATATACACAGTGTGTCAGTGAGTGTGTCAATATTAATCCGTGTTCTCTGTCAGTGTGTTAATATTACTGAGGACAGTGGGGGTGTTTTACACTTCACAGGGTGTATCTGACTGTGGGTCATGATATACACAGTGTGTCAGTGAGTGTGTCAATATTAATCTGTGTTCTCTGTCAGTGTGTTAATATTACTGAGGACAGTGGGGGTGTTTTACACTTCACAGGGTGTATCTGACTGTGGGTCATGATATACACAGTGTGTCAGTGAATGTGTTAATATTAATCTGTGTTCTCTATCAGTGTGTTAATATTCCTGAGGACAGTGGGGGTGTTTTACACTTCACATGGTGTATCTGACTGTGGGTCATGATATACACAGTGTGTCAGTGAGTGTGTTAATATTAATCTGTGTTCTCTGTCAGTGTGCTAATATTACTGAGGACAGTGGGAATGTTTTACACTTCACAGGGTGTATCTGACTGTGGGTCATGATATACACAGTGTGTCAGTGAGTGTGTTAATATTAATCTGTGTTCTCTGTCAGTGTGTTAACATTACTGAGGACAGTGGGGGTGTTTTACACTTCACAGGGTGTATCTGACTGTGGGTCATGATATACACAGTGTGTCAGTGAGTGTGTTAATATTAATCTGTGTTCTCTGTCAGGTGTTAATATTACTGAGGACAGTGGGGGTGTTTTACACTTCACAGGGTGCATCTGACTGTGGGTCATGATATACACAGTGCGTCAGTGAGTGTGTTAATATTAATCTGTGTTCTCTGTCAGTGTGTTAATATTACTGAGGACAGTGGGGGTGTTTTACACTTCACAGGGTGTATCTGACTGTGGGTCATGATATACACAGTGTGTCAGTGAGTGTGTTAATATTAATCTGTGTTCTCTGTCAGTGTGTTAATATTACTGAGGACAGTGGGAATGTTTTACACTTCACAGGGTGTATCTGACTGTGGGTCATGATATACACAGTGTGTCAGTGAATGTGTTAATATTAATCTGTGTTCTCTATCAGTGTGTTAATATTCCTGAGGACAGTGGGGGTGTTTTACACTTCACAGGGTGTATCTGACTGTGGGTCATGATATACACAGTGTGTCAGTGAGTGTGTTAATATTAATCTGTGTTCTCTGTCAGTGTGTTAATATTCCTGAGGACAGTGGGGGTGTTTTACACTTCACAGGGTGTATCTGACTCTGGGTCATGATATACACAGTGTGTCAGTGAGTGTGTTAATATTAATCTGTGTTCTCTGTCAGTGTGTTAATATTCCTGAGGACAGTGGGAATGTTTTACACTTCACAGGGTGTATCTGACTGTGGGTCATGATATACACAGTGTTTCAGTGAGTGTGTTAATATTAATCTGTGTTCTCTGTCAGTGTGTTAATATTACTGAGGACAGTGGGGGTGTTTTACACTTCACAGGGTGTATCTGACTGTGGGTCATGATATACACAGTGTGTCAGTGAGTGTGTTAATATTAATCTGTGTTCTCTGTCAGTGTGTTAATATTACTGAGGACAGTGGGGGTGTTTTACACTTCACCGGGTGTATCTGACTGTGGGTCATGATATACACAGTGTGTCAGTGAGTGTGTTAATATTAATCTGTGTTCTCTGTCAGTGTGTTAATATTCCTGAGGACAGTGGGGGTGTTTTACACTTCACAGGGTGTATCTGACTCTGGGTCATGATATACACAGTGTGTCAGTGAGTGTGTTAATATTAATCTGTGTTCTCTGTCAGTGTGTTAATATTCCTGAGGACAGTGGGGGTGTTTTACACTTCACAGGGTGTATCTGACTCTGGGTCATGATGTACACAGTGTGTCAGTGAGTGTGTTAATATTAATCTGTGATCTCTGTCAGTGTGTTAATATTCCTGAGGACAGTGGGGGTGTTTTACACTTCACAGGGTGTATCTGACTGTTGGTCATGATATACAAAGTGTGTCGGTGAGTGTGTTAATATTAATCTGTGTTCTCTGTCAGTGTGTTAATATTCCTGAGGACAGTGGGGGTGTTTTACACTTCACAGGGTGTATCTGACTGTGGGTCATGATATACACAGTGTGTCAGTGAGTGTGTTAATATTAATCTGTGTTCTCTGTCAGTGTGTTAATATTGCTGAGGACATTGGGGGTGTTTTACACTTCACAGGGTTTATCTGACTGTGGGTCATGATGTACACAGTCTGTCAGTGAGTGTGTTAATATTAATCTGTGTTCTCTGTCAGTGTGTTAATATTCCTGAGGACAGTGGGGGTGTTTTACACTTCACAGGGTGTATCTGACTGTGGGTCATGATATACACAGTGTGTCAGTGAGTGTGTTAATATTAATCTGTGTTCTCTGTCAGGTGTTAATATTACTGAGGAAAGTGGGGGTGTTTTACACTTCACAGGGTGTATCTGACTGTGGGTCATGATATACACAGTGTGTCAGTGAGTGTGTTAATATTAATCTGTGTTCTCTGTCAGTGTGTTAATATTACTGAGGACAGTGGGGGTGTTTTGCACTTCACAGGGTGTATCTGACTGTGGGTCATGATATACAGAGTGTGTCAGTGAATGTGTTAATATTAATCTGTGTTCTCTGTCAGTGTGTTAATATTCCTGAGGACAGTGGGGGTGTTTTACACTTCACAGGGTGTATCTGACTGTGGGTCATGATATACACAGTGTGTCAGTGAGTGTGTTAATATTAATCTGTGTTCTCTGTCAGTGTGTTAATATTACTGAGGACAGTGGGGGTGTTTTACACTTCACCGGGTGTATCTGACTGTGGGTCATGATATACACAGTGTGTCAGTGAGTGTGTTAATATTAATCTGTGTTCTCTGTCAGTGTGTTAATATTCCTGAGGACAGTGGGGGTGTTTTACACTTCACAGGGTGTATCTGACTCTGGGTCATGATATACACAGTGTGTCAGTGAGTGTGTTAATATTAATCTGTGTTCTCTGTCAGTGTGTTAATATTCCTGAGGACAGTGGGGGTGTTTTACACTTCACAGGGTGTATCTGACTCTGGGTCATGATGTACACAGTGTGTCAGTGAGTGTGTTAATATTAATCTGTGATCTCTGTCAGTGTGTTAATATTCCTGAGGACAGTGGGGGTGTTTTACACTTCACAGGGTGTATCTGACTGTTGGTCATGATATACAAAGTGTGTCGGTGAGTGTGTTAATATTAATCTGTGTTCTCTGTCAGTGTGTTAATATTCCTGAGGACAGTGGGGGTGTTTTACACTTCACAGGGTGTATCTGACTGTGGGTCATGATATACACAGTGTGTCAGTGAGTGTGTTAATATTAATCTGTGTTCTCTGTCAGTGTGTTAATATTGCTGAGGACATTGGGGGTGTTTTACACTTCACAGGGTTTATCTGACTGTGGGTCATGATGTACACAGTCTGTCAGTGAGTGTGTTAATATTAATCTGTGTTCTCTGTCAGTGTGTTAATATTCCTGAGGACAGTGGGGGTGTTTTACACTTCACAGGGTGTATCTGACTGTGGGTCATGATATACACAGTGTGTCAGTGAGTGTGTTAATATTAATCTGTGTTCTCTGTCAGGTGTTAATATTACTGAGGAAAGTGGGGGTGTTTTACACTTCACAGGGTGTATCTGACTGTGGGTCATGATATACACAGTGTGTCAGTGAGTGTGTTAATATTAATCTGTGTTCTCTGTCAGTGTGTTAATATTACTGAGGACAGTGGGGGTGTTTTGCACTTCACAGGGTGTATCTGACTGTGGGTCATGATATACAGAGTGTGTCAGTGAATGTGTTAATATTAATCTGTGTTCTCTGTCAGTGTGTTAATATTCCTGAGGACAGTGGGGGTGTTTTACACTTCACAGGGTGTATCTGACTGTGGGTCATGATATACACAGTGTGTCAGTGAGTGTGTTAATATTAATCTGTGTTCTCTGTCAGTGTGTTAATATTCCTGAGGACAGTGGGGGTGTTTTACACTTCACAGGGTGTATCTGACTGTGGGTCATGATGTACACAGTGTGTCAGTGAGTGTGTTAATATTAATCTGTGTTCTCTGTCAGTGTGTTAATATTTCTGAGGACAGTGGGGGTGTTTTACACTTCACCGGGTGTATCTGACTGTGGGTCATGATATACACAGTGTGTCAGTGAGTGTGTTAATATTAATCTGTGTTCTCTGTCAATGTGTTAATATTACTGAGGACAGTGGGGGTGTTTTACACTTCACAGGGTGTATCTGACTCTGGGTCATGATGTACACAGTGTGTCAGTGAGTGTGTTAATATTAATCTGTGTTCTCTGTCAGTGTGTTAATATACCTGAGGACAGTGGGGGTGTTTTACACTTCACAGGGTGTATCTGACTGTGGGTCATGATATGCACAGTGTGTCAGTGAGTGTGTTAATATTAATCTGTGTTCTCTGTCAGTGTGTTAATATTGCTGAGGACAGTGGGGGTGTTTTACACTTCACAGGGTGTATCTGACTGTGGGTCATGATATACACAGTGTGTCAGTGAGTGTGTTAATATTAATCTGTGTTCTCTGTCAGTGTGTTCATATTGCTGAGGACAGTGGGGGTGTTTTACACTTCACCGGGTGTATCTGACTGTGGGTCATGATGTACACAGTGTGTCAGTGAGTGTGTTAATATTAATCTGTGTTCTCTGTCAGTGTGATAATATTACAGAGGACAGTGGGGGTGTTTTACACTTCACAGTGTGTATCTGACTGTTGGTCATGATGTACACAGTGTGTCAGTGAGTGTGTTAATATTAATCTGTGTTCTCTGTCAGTGTGTTAATATTACTGAGGACAGTGGGGATGTTTTACACTTCACAGGGTGTATCTGACTGTGGGTCATGATATACACAGTGTGTCAGTGAGTGTGTTAATATTAATCCGTGTTCTCTGTCAGTGTGTTCATATTCCTGAGGACAGTGGGGGTGTTTTACACTTCACAGGGTTTATCTGACTGTGGGTCATGATACACACAGTGTGTCAGTGAGTGTGTTAATATTAATCTGTGTTCTCTGTCAGTGTGTTAATATTCCTGAGGACAGTGGGGGTGTTTTACACTTCACAGGGTGTATCTGACTGTGGGTCATGATATACACAGTGTGTCAGTGAGTGTGTTAATATTAATCTGTGTTCTCTGTCAGTGTGTTAATATTACTGAGGACAGTGGGGGTGTTTTACACTTCACAGGGTGTATCTGACTCTGGGTCATGATGTACACAGTGTGTCAGTGAGTGTGTTAATATTAATCTGTGTTCTCTGTCAGTGTGTTAATATTCCTGAGGACAGTGGGGGTGTTTTACACTTCACAGGGTTTATCTGACTGTGGGTCATGATATACACAGTGTGTCAGTGAGTGTGTTAATATTAATCTGTGTTCTCTGTCAGTGTGCTAATATTGCTGAGGACAGTGGGGGTGTTTTACACTTCACAGGGTGCATCTGACTGTGGGTCATGATGTACACAGTGTGTCAGTGAGTATGTTAATATTAATCTGTGTTCTCTGTCAGTGTGTTAATATTCCTGAGGACAGTGGGGGTGTTTTACACTTCACAGGGTGTATCTGACTGTGGGTCATGATGTACACAGTGTGTCAGTGAGTGTGTTAATATTAATCTGTGTTCTCTGTCAGTGTGTTAATATTACTGAGGACAGTGGGGGTGTTTTACACTTCACAGGGTGTATCTGACTGTGGGTCATGATGTACACAGTGTGTCAGTGAGTGTGTTAATATTAATCTGTGTTCTCTGTCAGTGTGTTAATATTCCTGAGGACAGTGGGGGTGTTTTACACTTCACAGGGTGTATCTGACTGTGGGTCATGATATACACAGTGTGTCAGTGAGTGTGTTAATATTAATCTGTGTTCTCTGTCAGTGTGTTAATATTACTGAGGACAGTGGGGGTGTTTTACACTTCACAGGGTTTATCTGACTGTGGGTCATGATACACACAGTGTGTCAGTGAGTGTGTTAATATTAATCTGTGTTCTCTGTCAGTGTGTTAATATTCCTGAGGACAGTGGGGTTGTTTTACACTTCACCGGGTGTATCTGACTGTGGGTCATGATATACACAGTGTGTCAGTGAGTGTGTTAATATTAATCTGTGTTCTCTGTCAGTGTGTTAATATTCCTGAGGACAGTGGGGTTGTTTTACACTTCACAGGGTTTATCTGACTGTGGGTCATGATATACACAGTGTGTCAGTGAGTGTGTTAATATTAATCTGTGTTCTCTGTCAGTGTGTTAATATTACTGAGGACAGTGGGGGTGTTTTACACTTCACAGAGTGTATCTGACTGTGGGTCATGATATACACAGTGTGTCAGTGAGTGTGTTAATATTAATCTGTGTTCTCTGTCAATGTGTTAATATTACTGAGGACAGTGGGGGTGTTTTACACTTCACCGGGTGTATCTGACTGTGGGTCATGATATACACAGTGTGTCAGTGAGTGTGTTAATATTAATCTGTGTTCTCTGTCAGTGTGTTAATATTCCTGAGGACAGTGGGGTTGTTTTACACTTCACAGGGTTTATCTGACTGTGGGTCATGATATACACAGTGTGTCAGTGAGTGTGTTAATATTAATCTGTGTTCTCTGTCAGTGTGTTAATATTACTGAGGACAGTGGGGGTGTTTTACACTTCACAGAGTGTATCTGACTGTGGGTCATGATATACACAGTGTGTCAGTGAGTGTGTTAATATTAATCTGTGTTCTCTGTCAATGTGTTAATATTACTGAGGACAGTGGGGGTGTTTTACACTTCACAGGGTGTATCTGACTGTGCGTCATGGTGTACACAGTGTGTCAATATTAATCTGTGTTCTCTGTCAGTGTGTTAATATTACTGAGGACAGTGGGGGTGTTTTACACTTCACAGGGTGTATCTGACTGTGGGTCATGGTGTACACAGTGTGTCAGTGAGTGTGTTAATATTAATCTGTGTTCTCTGTCAGTGTGTTAATATTACTGAGGACAGTGGGGGTGTTTTACACTTCACAGGGTGTATCTGACTGTGGGTCATGGTGTACACAGTGTGTCAGTGAGTGTGTTAATATTAATCTGTGTTCTCTGTCAGTGTGTTAATATTACTGAGGACAGTGGGGGTGTTTTACACTTCATAGGGTGTATCTGACTGTGGGTCATGATGTCACAGTGTGTCAGTGAGTGTGTTAATATTAATCTGTGTTCTCTGTCAGTGTGTTAATATTACTGAGGACAGTGGGGGTGTTTTACACTTCACAGGGTGTATCTGACTGTGGGTCATGGTGTACACAGTGTGTCAGTGAGTGTGTTAATATTAATCTGTGTTCTCTGTCAGTGTGTTAATATTACTGAGGACAGTGGGGATGTTTTACACTTCACAGGGTGTATCTGACTCTGGGTCATGATATACACAGTGTGTCAGTGAGTGTGTTAATATTAATCTGTGTTCTCTGTCAGTGTGTTAATATTCCTGAGGACAGTGGGGGTGTTTTACACTTCACAGGGTGTATCTGACTGTGGGTCATGATATACACAGTGTGTCAGTGAGAGTGTTAATATTAATCTGTGTTCTCTGTCAGTGTGTTAATATTACTGAGGACAGTGGGGGTGTTTTACACTTCACAGGGTTTATCTGACTGTGGGTCATGATATACACAGTGTGTCAGTGAGTGTGTTAATATTAATCTGAGTTCTCTGTCAGTGTGTTAATATTCCTGAGGACAGTGGGGGTGTTTTACACTTCACAGGGTGTATCTGACTGTGGGTCATGATGTACACAGTGTGTCAGTGAGTGTGTTAATATTAATCTGTGTTCTCTGTCAGTGTGTTAATATTACTGAGGACAGTGGGGGTGTTTTACACTTCACAGGGTGTATCTGACTGTGGGTCATGATATACACAGTGTGTCAGTGAGTGTGTTAATATTAATCTGTGTTCTCTGTCAGTGTGTTAATATTCCTGAGGACAGTGGGGGTGTTTTACACTTCACAGGGTGTATCTGACTATGGGTCATGATGTACAAAGTGTGTCAGTGAGTGTGTTAATATTAATCTGTGTTCTCTGTCAGTGTGTTAATATTACTGAGGACAGTGGGGATGTTTTACACTTCACAGGGTGTATCTGACTGTGGGTCATGATTTACACAGTGTGTCAGTGAGTGTGTTAATATTAATCTGTGTTCTCTGTCAGTGTGTTAATATTACTGAGGACAGTGGGGGTGTTTTACACTTCACAGGGTGTATCTGACTGTGGGTCATGATATACACAGTGTGTCAGTGAGTGTGTTAATATTAATCTGTGTTCTCTGTCAGTGTGTTAATATTACTGAGGACAGTGGGGGTGTTTTACACTTCACAGGGTGTATCTGACTGTGGGTCATGATGTACACAGTGTGTCAGTGAGTGTGTTAATATTAATCTGTTTTCTCTGTCAGTGTGTTAATATTCCTGAGGACAGTGGGGGTGTTTTACACTTCGCAGGGTGTATCTGACTCTAAGTCATGATGTACACAGTGTGTCAGTGAGTGTGTTAATATTAATCTGTGTTCTCTGTCAGTGTGTTAATATTCCTGAGGACAGTGGGGGTGTTTTACACTTCACAGGGTGTATCTGACTGTGGGTCATGATATACACAGTGTGTCAGTGAGTGTGTTAATATTAATCTGTGTTCTCTGTCAGTGTGTTAATATTCCTGAGGACAGTGGGGGTGTTTAACACTTCACAGGGTGTATCTGACTGTGGGTCATGATATACACAGTGTGTCAGTGAGTGTGTTAATATTAATCTGTGTTCTCTGTCAGTGTGTTAATATTACTGAGGACAGTGGGGGTGTTTTACACTTCACAGGGTGTATCTGACTATGGGTCATGATGTACAAAGTGTGTCAGTGTGTGTGTTAATATTAATCTGTGTTCTCTGTCAGTGTGTTAATATTACTGAGGACAGTGGGGGTGTTTTACACTTCACAGGGTTTATCTGACTGTGGGTCATGATATACACAGTGTATCAGTAAGTGTGTTAATATTAATCTGTGTTCCCTGTCAGTGTGTTAATATTCCTGAGGACAGTGGGGGTGTTTTACACTTCACAGGGTGTATCTGACTGTGGGTCATGATGTACACAGTGTGTCAGTGAGTGTGTTAATATTAATCTGTGTTCTCTGTCAGTGTGTTAATATTACTGAGGACAGTGGGGGTGTTTTACACTTCACAGAGTGTATCTGACTGTGGGTCATGATATACACAGTGTGTCAGTGAGTGTGTTAATATTAATCTGTGTTCTCTGTCAGGTGTTAATATTACCGAGGACAGTGGGGTGTTTTACACTTCACAGGGTTTATCTGACTGTGGGTCATGATGTACACAGTGTGTCAGTGAGTGTGTTAATATTAATCTGTGTTCTCTGTCAGTGTGTTAATATTACTGAGGACAGTGGGGGTGTTTTACACTTCACAGGGTGTATCTGGCTGTGGGTCATGATATACACAGTGTGTCAGTGAGAGTGTTAATATTAATCTGTGTTCTCTGTCAGTGTGTTAATATTACTGAGGACAGTGGGGATGTTTTACACTTCACAGGGTGTATCTGACTGTGGGTCATGATATACACAGTGTGTCAGTGAGTGTGTTAATATTAATCTGTGCTCTCTGTCAGTGTGTTAATATTCCTGATGACAGTGGGGGTGTTTTACACTTCACAGGGTGTATCTGACTGTGGGTCATGATATACACAGTGTGTCAGTGAGTGTGTTAATATTAATCTGTGTTCTCTGTCAGTGTGTTAATATTACTGAGGACAGTGGGGGTGTTTTACACTTCACAGGGTTTATCTGACTGTGGGTCATGATATACACAGTGTGTCAGTGAGTATGTTAATATTAATCTGTGTTCTCTGTCAGTGTGTTAATATTCCTGAGGACAGTGGGGATGTTTTACACTTCACAGGGTGTATCTGACTGTGGGTCATGACATACACAGTGTGTCAGTGAGTGTGTTAATATTAATCTGTGTTCTCTGTCAGTGTGTTAATATTACTGAGGACAGTGGGGGTGTTTTACACTTCACCGGGTGTATCTGAATGTGGGTCATGATATACACAGTGTGTCAGTGAGTGTGTAAATATTAATCTGTGTTCTCTGTCAGTGTGTTAATATTCCTGAGGACAGTGGGGGTGTTTTACACTTCACAGGGTGTATCTGACTGTGGGTCATGATATACACAGTGTGTCAG
Organism: Heterodontus francisci; assembly: GCF_036365525.1. Taxonomy (NCBI): domain Eukaryota; kingdom Metazoa; phylum Chordata; class Chondrichthyes; order Heterodontiformes; family Heterodontidae; genus Heterodontus; species Heterodontus francisci. The sequence continues at coordinate 469,094 of NW_027141801.1, forward strand.
TGAGTGTGTTAATATTAATCTGTGTTCTCTGTCAGTGTGTTAATATTACTGAGGACAGTGGGGATGTTTTACACTTCACAGGGTGTATCTGGCTGTGGGTCATGATATACACAGTGTGTCAGTGAGTGTGTTAATATTAATCTGTGTTCCCTGTCAGTGTGTTAATATTACTGAGGACAGTGGGGGTGTTTTACACTTCACAGGGTTTATCTGGCTGTGGGTCATGATATACACAGTGTGTCAGTGAGTGTGTTAATATTAATCTGTGTTCTCTGTCAGTGTGTTAATATTACTGAGGACAGTGGGGATGTTTTACACTTCACAGGGTGTATCTGACTGTGGGTCATGATATACACAGTGTGTCAGTGAGTGTGTTAATATTAATCTGTGTTCTCTGTCAGTGTGTTAATATTACTGAGGACAGTGGGAGTGTTTTACACTTCATAGGGTGTATCTGACTGTGGGTCATGATATACACAGTGTGTCAGTGAGTGTGTTAATATTAATCTGTGTTCTCTGTCAGTGTGTTAATATTCCTGAGGACAGTGGGGGTGTTTTACACTTCATAGGGTGTATCTGACTGTGGGTCATGATATACACAGTGTGTCAGTGAGTGTGTTAATATTAATCTGTGTTCTCTGTCAGTGTGTTAATATTACTGAGGACAGTGGGGGTGTTTTACACTTCACAGAGTGTATCTGACTGTGGGTCATGATATACACAGTGTGTCAGTGAGTGTGTTAATATTAATCTGTGTTCTCTGTCAATGTGTTAATATTACTGAGGACAGTGGGGGTGTTTTACACTTCACAGGGTGTATCTGACTGTGGGTCATGGTGTCACAGTGTGTCAGTGAGTGTGTTAATATTAATCTGTGTTCTCTGTCAGTGTGTTAATATTACTGAGGACAGTGGGGGTGTTTTACACTTCACAGGGTGTATCTGACTGTGGGTCATGGTGTACACAGTGTGTCAATATTAATCTGTGTTCTCTGTCAGTGTGTTAATATTACTGAGGACAGTGGGTGTGTTTTACACTTCACAGGGTGTATCTGACTGTGGGTCCTGGTGTACACAGTGTGTCAGTGAGTGTGTTAATATTAATCTGTGTTCTCTGTCAGTGTGTTAATATTACTGAGGACAGTGGGGGTGTTTTACACTTCACAGGGTTTATCTGACTGTGGGTCATGATATACACAGTGTGTCAGTGAGTGTGTTAATATTAATCTGTGTTCTCTGTCAGTGTGTTAATATTCCTGAGGACAGTGGGGGTGTTTTACACTTCACAGGGTGTATCTGACTATGGGTCATGAGATACACAGTGTGTCAGTGAGTGTGTTAATATTAATCTGTGTTCTCTGTCAGTGTGTTAATATTCCTGAGGACAGTGGGGGTGTTTTACACTTCACAGGGTGTATCTGACTGTGGGTCATGATGTACAAAGTGTGTCAGTGAGTGTGTTAATATTAATCTGTGTTCTCTGTCAGTGTGTTAATATTACTGAGGACAGTGGGGATGTTTTACACTTCACAGGGTGTATCTGACTGTGGGTCATGATTTACACAGTGTGTCAGTGAGTGTGTTAATATTAATCTGTGTTCTCTGTCAGTGTGTTAATATTACTGAGGACAGTGGGGGTGTTTTACACTTCACAGGGTGTATCTGACTGTGGGTCATGATATACACAGTGTGTCAGTGAGTGTGTTAATATTAATCTGTGTTCTCTGTCAGTGTGTTAATATTACTGAGGACAGTGGGGGTGTTTTACACTTCACAGGGTGTATCTGACTGTGGGTCATGATATACACAGTGTGTCAGTGAGTGTGTTAATATTAATCTGTTTTCTCTGTCAGTGTGTTAATATTCCTGAGGACAGTGGGGGTGTTTTACACTTCGCAGGGTGTATCTGACTCTAAGTCATGATGTACACAGTGTGTCAGTGAGTGTGTTAATATTAATCTGTGTTCTCTGTCAGTGTGTTAATATTCCTGAGGACAATGGGGGTGTTTTACACTTCACAGGGTGTATCTGACTGTGGGTCATGATATACACAGTGTGTCAGTGAGTGTGTTAATATTAATCTGTGTTCTCTGTCAGTGTGTTAATATTCCTGAGGACAGTGGGGGTGTTTAACACTTCACAGGGTGTATCTGACTGTGGGTCATGATATACACAGTGTGTCAGTGAGTGTGTTAATATTAATCTGTGTTCTCTGTCAGTGTGTTAATATTACTGAGGACAGTGGGGGTGTTTTACACTTCACAGGGTGTATCTGACTATGGGTCATGATGTACAAAGTGTGTCAGTGAGTGTGTTAATATTAATCTGTGTTCTCTGTCAGTGTGTTAATATTACTGAGGACAGTGGGGGTGTTTTACACTTCACTGGGTTTATCTGACTGTGGGTCATGATATTCACAGTGTATCAGTAAGTGTGTTAATATTAATCTGTGTTCCCTGTCAGTGTGTTAATATTCCTGAGGACAGTGGGGGTGTTTTACACTTCACAGGGTGTATCTGACTCTGGGTCATGATGTACACAGTGTGTCAGTGAGTGTGTTAATATTAATCTGTGTTCTCTGTCAGTGTGTTAATATTACTGAGGACAGTGGGGGTGTTTTACACTTCACAGAGTGTATCTGACTGTGGGTCATGATATACACAGTGTGTCAGTGAGTGTGTTAATATTAATCTGTGTTCTCTGTCAGGTGTTAATATTACCGAGGACAGTGGGGTGTTTTACACTTCACAGGGTTTATCTGACTGTGGGTCATGATGTACACAGTGTGTCAGTGAGTGTGTTAATATTAATCTGTGTTCTCTGTCAGTGTGTTAATATTACTGAGGACAGTGGGGGTGTTTTACACTTCACGGGGTGTATCTGACTGTGGGTCATGATGTACACAGTGTGTCAGTGAGTGTGTTAATATTAATCTGTGTTCTCTGTCAATGTGTTAATATTACTGAGGACAGTGGGATGTTTTACACTTCACAGGGTTTATCTGACTGTGGGTCATGATATACACAGTGTGTCAGTGAGTGTGTTAATATTAATCTGTGTTCTCTGTCAGTGTGTTAATATTCCTGAGGACAGTGGGGTGTTTTACACTTCACAGGGTTTATCTGACTGTGGGTCATGATATACACAGTGTGTCAGTGAGTGTGTTAATATTAATCTGTGTTCTCTGTCAGTGTGTTAATATTCCTGAGGACAGTGGGGGTGTTTTACACTTCACAGGGTGTATCTGGCTGTGGGTCATGATATACACAGTGTGTCAGTGAGAGTGTTAATATTAATCTGTGTTCTCTGTCAGTGTGTTAATATTACTGAGGACAGTGGGGATGTTTTACACTTCACAGGGTGTATCTGACTGTGGGTCATGATATACACAGTGTGTCAGTGAGTGTGTTAATATTAATCTGTGTTCTCTGTCAGTGTGTTACTATTCCTGAGGACAGTGGGGATGTTTTACACTTCACAGGGTGTATCTGACTGTGGGTCATGATATACACAGTGTGTCAGTAAGTGTGTTAATATTAATCTGTGCTCTCTGTCAGTGTGTTAATATTCCTGATGACAGTGGGGGTGTTTTACACTTCACAGGGTGTATCTGACTGTGCGTCATGATATACACAGTGTGTCAGTGAGTGTGTTAATATTAATCTGTGTTCTCTGTCAGTGTGTTAATATTACTGAGGACAGTGGGGGTGTTTTACACTTCACAGGGTTTATCTGACTGTGGGTCATGATATACACAGTGTGTCAGTGAGTATGTTAATATTAATCTGTGTTCTCTGTCAGTGTGTTAATATTCCTGAGGACAGTGGGGATGTTTTACACTTCACAGGGTGTATCTGACTGTGGGTCATGACATACACAGTGTGTCAGTGAGTGTGTTAATATTAATCTGTGTTCTCTGTCAGTGTGTTAATATTACTGAGGACAGTGGGGGTGTTTTACACTTCACCGGGTGTATCTGAATGTGGGTCATGATATACACAGTGTGTCAGTGAGTGTGTAAATATTAATCTGTGTTCTCTGTCAGTGTGTTAATATTCCTGAGGACAGTGGGGGTGTTTTACACTTCACAGGGTGTATCTGACTGTGGGTCATGATATACACAGTGTGTCAGTGAGTGTGTTAATATTAATCTGTGTTCTCTGTCAGTGTGTTAATATTACTGAGGACAGTGGGGGTGTTTTACACTTCACAGGGTGTATCTGACTGTGGGTCATGATATACACAGTGTGTCAGTGAGTGTGTTAATATTAATCTGTGTTCTCTGTCAGTGTGTTAATATTCCTGAGGACAGTGGGGGTGTTTTACACTTCACAGGGTGTATCTGACTGTGGGTCATGATATACGCAGTGTGTCAGTGAGTGCGTTAATATTAATCTGTGTTCTCTGTCAGTGTGTTAATATTACTGAGGACAGTGGGGGTGTTTTACACTTCACAGGGTGTATCTGACTGTGGGTCATGATATACACAGTGTGTCAGTGAGTGTGTTAATATTAATCTGTGTTCTCTGTCAGTGTGTTAATATTACTGAGGACAGTGGGGATGTTTTACACTTCACAGGGTTTATCTGACTGTGGGTGATGATATACACAGTGTGTCAGTGAGTGTGTTAATATTAATCTGTGTACCCTGTCAGTGTGTTAATATTACTGAGGACAGTGGGGGTGTTTTACACTTCACAGGGTTTATCTGGCTGTGGGTCATGATATACACAGTGTGTCAGTGAGTGTGTTAATATTAATCTGTGTTCTCTGTCAGTGTGTTAATATTACTGAGGACAGTGGGGATGTTTTACACTTCACAGGGTGTATCTGACTGTGGGTCATGATATACACAGTGTGTCAGAGAGTGTGTTAATATTAATCTGTGTTCTCTGTCAGTGTGTTAATATTACTGAGGACAGTGGGGGTGTTTTACACTTCACAGGGTGTATCTGGCTGTGGGTCATGATATACACAGTGTGTCAGTGAGTGTGTTAATATTAATCTGTGTTCTCTGTCAGTGTGTTAATATTACTGAGGACAGTGGGGGTGTTTTACACTTCACAGGGTGTATCTGACTGTGGGTCATGATATACACAGTGTGTCAGTGAGTGTGTTAATATTAATCTGTGTTCTCTGTCAGTGTGTTAATATTACTGAGGACAGTGGGGGTGTTTTACACTTCACAGGGTGTATCTGACTGTGGGTCATGATATACACAGTGTGTCAGTGAGTGTGTTAATATTAATCTGTGTTCTCTGTCAGTGTGTTAATATTCCAGAGGACAGTGGGGGTGTTTTACACTTCACAGGGTGTATCTGACTGTGGGTCATGATATACACAGTGTGTCAGTGATTGTGTTAATATTAATCTGTGTTCTCTGTCTGTGTGTTAATATTACTGAGGACAGTGGGGGTGTTTTACACTTCACAGGGTGTATCTGACTGTGGGTCATGATATACACAGTGTGTCAGTGAGTGTGTTAATATTAATTTGTGTTCTCTGTCAGTGTGTTAATATTACTGAGGACAGTGGGGGTGTTTTACACTTCACAGGGTTTATCTGACTGTGGGTCATGATGGACACAGTGTGTCAGTGAGTGTGTTAATATTAATCTGTGTTCTCTGTCAGTGTGTTAATATTACTGAGGACAGTGGGGGTGTTTTACACTTCACAGGGTGTATCTGACTGTGGGTCATGATATACACAGTGTGTCAGTGAGTGTGTTAATATTAATCTGTGTTCTCTGTCAGTGTGTTAATATTCCTGAGGACAGTGGGGGTGTTTTACACTTCATAGGGTGTATCTGACTGTGGGTCATGATATACACAGTGTGTCAGTGAGTGTGTTAATATTAATCTGTGTTCTCTGTCAGTGTGTTAATATTCCTGAGGACAGTGGGGGTGTTTTACACTTCACAGGGTTTATCTGACTGTGGGTCATGATGTACACAGTGTGTCAGTGAGTGTGTTAATATTAATCTGTGTTCTCTGTCAGTGTGTTAATATTACTGAGGACAGTGGGGGTGTTTTACACTTCACAGGGTTTATCTGACTGTGGGTCATGATATACACAGTGTGTCAGTGAGTGTGTTAATATTAATCTGTGTTCTCTGTCAGTGTGTTAATATTCCTGAGGACAGTGGGGGTGTTTTACACTTCACAGGGTGTATCTGACTGTGGGTCATGATATACACAGTGTGTCAGTGAGTGTGTTAATATTAATTTGTGTTCTCTGTCAGTGTGTTAATATTCCTGAGGACAGTGGGGGTGTTTTACACTTCACAGGGTTTATCTGACTGTGGGTCATGATGTACACAGTGTGTCAGTGAGTGTGTTAATATTAATCTGTGTTCTCTGTCAGTGTGTTAATATTACTGAGGACAGTGGGGGTGTTTTACACTTCACAGGGTTTATCTGGCTGTGGGTCATGATATACACAGTGTGTCAGTGAGTGTGTTAATATTAATCTGTGTTCTCTGTCAGTGTGTTAATATTACTGAGGACAGTGGGGATGTTTTACACTTCACAGGGTGTATCTGACTGTGGGTCATGATATACACAGTGTGTCAGTGAGTGTGTTAATATTAATCTGTGTTCTCTGTCAGTGTGTTAATATTACTGAGGACAGTGGGGGTGTTTTACACTTCATAGGGTGTATCTGACTGTGGGTCATGATATACACAGTGTGTCAGTGAGTGTGTTAATATTAATCTGTGTTCTCTGTCAGTGTGTTAATATTACTGAGGACAGTGGGGGTGTTTTACACTTCACAGGGTTTATCTGACTGTGGGTCATGATATACACAGTGTGTCAGTGAGTGTGTTAATATTAATCTGTGTTCTCTGTCAGTGTGTTAATATTACTGAGGACAGTGGGGGTGTTTTACACTTCACAGGGTGTATCTGACTGTGGGTCATGATATACACAGTGTGTCAGTGAGTGTGTTAATATTAATCTGTGTTCTCTGTCAGTGTGTTAATATTACTGAGGACAGTGGGGGTGTTTTACACTTCACAGGGTGTATCTGACTGTGGGTCATGATATACACAGTGTGTCAGTGAGTGTGTTAATATTAATCTGTGTTCTCTGTCAGTGTGTTAATATTCCTGAGGACAGTGGGGGTGTTTTACACTTCACAGGGTGTATCTGACTGTGGGTCATGATATACACAGTGTGTCAGTGAGTGTGTTAATATTAATCTGTGTTCTCTGTCAGTGTGTTAATATTCCTGAGGACAGTGGGGGTGTTTTACACTTCACAGGGTGTATCTGACTGTGGGTCATGATGTACACAGTGTGTCAGTGAGTGTGTTAATATTAATCTGTGTTCTCTGTCAGTGTGTTAATATTACTGAGGACAGTGGGGGTGTTTTACACTTCACAGGGTGTATCTGACTGTGGATCATGATGTACACAGTGTGTCAGTGAGTGTGTTAATATTAATCTGTGTTCTCTGTCAGTGTGCTAATATTACTCAGGACAGTGGGGGTGTTTTACACTTCACAGGGTGTATCTGACTGTGGGTCATGATATACACAGTGTGTCAGTGAGTGTGTTAATATTAATCTGTGTTCTCTGTCAGTGTGTTAATATTCCTGAGGACAGTGGGGGTGTTTTACACTTCACAGGGTGTATCTGACTGTGGGTCATGATATACACAGTGTGTCAGTGAGTGTGTTAATATTAATCTGTGTTCTCTGTCAGTGTGTTAATATTACTGAGGACAGTGGGGGTGTTTTACACTTCACAGGGTGTATCTGACTGTGGGTCATGATATACACAGTGTGTCAGTGAGTGTGTTAATATTAATCTGTGTTCTCTGTCAGTGTGTTAATATTACTGAGGACAGTGGGGGTGTTTTACACTTCACAGGGTGTATCTGACTGTGGGTCATGATATACACAGTGTGTCAGTGAGTGTGTTAATATCAATCTGTGTTCTCTGTCAGTGTGTTAATATTACTGAGGACAGTGGGGGTGTTTTACACTTCACAGGGTGTATCTGACTGTGGGTCATGATGTACACAGTGTGTCAGTGAGTGTGTCAATATTAATCTGTGTTCTCTGTCAGTGTGTTAATATTCCTGAGGACAGTGGGGGTGTTTTACACTTCACAGGGTTTATCTGACTGTGGGTCATGATGTACACAGTGTGTCAGTGAGAGTGTTAATATTAATCTGTGTTCTCTGTCAGTGTGTTAATATTCCTGAGGACAGTGGGGGTGTTTTACACTTCACAGGGTGTATCTGACTGTGGGTCATGATATACACAGTGTGTCAGTGAGAGTGTTAATATTAATCTGTGTTCTCTGTCAGTGTATTAATATTCCTGAGGACAGTGGGGTGTTTTACACTTCACAGGGTGTATCTGACTGTGGGTCATGATATACACAGTGTGTCAGTGAGTGTGTTAATATTAATCTGTGTTCTCTGTCAGTGTGTTAATATTACTGAGGACAGTGGGGGTGTTTTACACTTCACAGGGTGTATCTGACTGTGGGTCATGATGTACACAGTGTGTCAGTGAGTGTGTTAATATTAATCTGTGTTCTCTGTCAGTGTGTTAATATTACTGAGGACAGTGGGGGTGTTTTACACTTCACAGGGTGTATCTGACTCTGGGTCATGATATACACAGTGTGTCAGTGAGTGTGTTAATATTAATCTGTGTTCTCTGTCAGTGTGTTAATATTCCTGAGGACAGTGGGGGTGTTTTACACTTCACAGGGTGTATCTGACTGTGGGTCATGATGTACACAGTGTGTCAGTGAGTGTGTTAATATTAATCTGTGTTCTCTGTCAGTGTGTTAATATTACTCAGGACAGTGGGGGTGTTTTACACTTCACAGGGTGTATCTGACTGTGAGTCATGATATACACAGTGTGTCAATGAGTGTGTTAATATTAATCTGTGTTCTCTGTCAGTGTGTTAATATTCCTGAGGACAGTGGGGGTGTTTTACACTTCACAGGGTTTATCTGACTGTGGGTCATGATGTACACAGTGTGTCAGTGAGTGTGTTAATATTAATCTGTGTTCTCTGTCAGTGTGTTAATATTACTGAGGACAGTGGGGGTGTTTTACACTTCACAGGGTTTATCTGGCTGTGGGTCATGACATACACAGTGTGTCAGTGAGTGTGTTAATATTAATCTGTGTTCTCTGTCAGTGTGTTAATATTACTGAGGACAGTGGGGATGTTTTACACTTCACAGGGTGTATCTGACTGTGGGTCATGATATACACAGTGTGTCAGTGAGTGTGTTAATATTAATCTGTGTTCTCTGTCAGTGTGTTAATATTACTGAGGACAGTGGGGGTGTTTTACACTTCATAGGGTGTATCTGACTGTGGGTCATGATATACACAGTGTGTCAGTGAGTGTGTTAATATTAATCTGTGTTCTCTGTCAGTGTGTTAATATTACTGAGGACAGTGGGGGTGTTTTACACTTCATAGGGTGTATCTGACTGTGGGTCATGATATACACAGTGTGTCAGTGAGTGTGTTAATATTAATCTGTGTTCTCTGTCAGTGTGTTAATATTACTGAGGACAGTGGGGGTGTTTTACACTTCACAGGGTTTATCTGACTGTGGGTCATGATATACACAGTGTGTCAGTGAGTGTGTTAATATTAATCTGTGTTCTCTGTCAGTGTGTTAATATTACTGAGGACAGTGGGGGTGTTTTACACTTCACAGGGTGTATCTGACTGTGGGTCATGATATACACAGTGTGTCAGTGAGTGTGTTAATATTAATCTGTGTTCTCTGTCAGTGTGTTAATATTCCTGAGGACAGTGGGGGTGTTTTACACTTCACAGGGTGTATCTGACTGTGGGTCATGATATACACAGTGTGTCAGTGAGTGTTTTAATATTAATCTGTGTTCTCTGTCAGTGTGTTAATATTACTGAGGACAGTGGGGGTGTTTTACACTTCACAGGGTGTATCTGACTGTGGGTCATGATGTACACAGTGTGTCAGTGAGTGTGTTAATATTAATCTGTGTTCTCTGTCAGTGTGTTAATATTACTGAGGACAGTGGGGGTGTTTTACACTTCACAGGGTGTATCTGACTGTGGATCATGATATACACAGTGTGTCAGTGAGTGTGTTAATATTAATCTGTGTTCTCTGTCAGTGTGTTAATATTACTGAGGACAGTGGGGGTGTTTTACACTTCACAGGGTGTATCTGACTGTGGATCATGATGTACACAGTGTGTCAGTGAGTGTGTTAATATTAATCTGTGTTCTCTGTCAGTGTGCTAATATTACTCAGGACAGTGGGAGTGTTTTACACTTCACAGGGTGTATCTGACTGTGGGTCATGATATACACAGTGTGTCAGTGAGTGTGTTAATATTAATCTGTGTTCTCTGTCAGTGTGTTAATATTACTGAGGACAGTGGGGGTGTTTTACACTTCACAGGGTGTATCTGACTGTGGGTCATGATATACACAGTGTGTCCGTGAGTGTGTTAATATTAATCTGTGTTCTCTGTCAGTGTGTTAATATTACTGAGGACAGTGGGGGTGTTTTACACTTCACAGGGTGTATCTGACTGTGGGTCATGATATACACAGTGTGTCAGTGAGTGTGTTAATATCAATCTGTGTTCTCTGTCAGTGTGTTAATATTAATGAGGACAGTGGGGGTGTTTTACACTTCACAGGGTGTATCTGACTGTGGGTCATGATGTACACAGTGTGTCCGTGAGTGTGTCAATATTAATCTGTGTTCTCTGTCAGTGTGTTAATATTCCTGAGGACAGTGGGGGTGTTTTACACTTCACAGGGTTTATCTGACTGTGGGTCATGATGTACACAGTGTGTCAGTGAGAGTGTTAATATTAATCTGTGTTCTCTGTCAGTGTGTTAATATTCCTGAGGACAGTGGGGGTGTTTTACACTTCACAGGGTGTATCTGACTGTGGGTCATGATATACACAGTGTGTCAGTGAGTGTTTTAATATTAATCTGTGTTCTCTGTCAGTGTGTTAATATTACTGAGGACAGTGGGGGTGTTTTACACTTCACAGGGTGTATCTGACTGTGGGTCATGATGTACACAGTGTGTCAGTGAGTGTGTTAATATTAATCTGTGTTCTCTGTCAGTGTGTTAATATTACTGAGGACAGTGGGGGTGTTTTACACTTCACAGGGTGTATCTGACTGTGGGTCATGATGTACACAGTGTGTCAGTGAGTGTGTTAATATTAATCTGTGTTCTCTGTCAGTGTGTTAATATTCCTGAGGACAGTGGGGGTGTTTTACACTTCACAGGGTGTATCTGACTGTGGATCATGATATACACAGTGTGTCAGTGAGTGTGTTAATATTAATCTGTGTTCTCTGTCAGTGTGTTAATATTACTGAGGACAGTGGGGGTGTTTTACACTTCACAGGGTGTATCTGACTGTGGATCATGATGTACACAGTGTGTCAGTGAGTGTGTTAATATTAATCTGTGTTCTCTGTCAGTGTGCTAATATTACTCAGGACAGTGGGGGTGTTTTACACTTCACAGGGTGTATCTGACTGTGGGTCATGATATACACAGTGTGTCAGTGAGTGTGTTAATATTAATCTGTGTTCTCTGTCAGTGTGTTAATATTACTGAGGACAGTGGGGGTGTTTTACACTTCACAGGGTGTATCTGACTGTGGGTCATGATATACACAGTGTGTCCGTGAGTGTGTTAATATTAATCTGTGTTCTCTGTCAGTGTGTTAATATTACTGAGGACAGTGGGGGTGTTTTACACTTCACAGGGTGTATCTGACTGTGGGTCATGATATACACAGTGTGTCAGTGAGTGTGTTAATATCAATCTGTGTTCTCTGTCAGTGTGTTAATATTAATGAGGACAGTGGGGGTGTTTTACACTTCACAGGGTGTATCTGACTGTGGGTCATGATGTACACAGTGTGTCCGTGAGTGTGTCAATATTAATCTGTGTTCTCTGTCAGTGTGTTAATATTCCTGAGGACAGTGGGGGTGTTTTACACTTCACAGGGTTTATCTGACTGTGGGTCATGATGTACACAGTGTGTCAGTGAGAGTGTTAATATTAATCTGTGTTCTCTGTCAGTGTGTTAATATTCCTGAGGACAGTGGGGGTGTTTTACACTTCACAGGGTGTATCTGACTGTGGGTCATGATATACACAGTGTGTCAGTGAGAGTGTTAATATTAATCTGTGTTCTCTGTCAGTGTGTTAATATTACTGAGGACAGTGGGGTGTTTTACACTTCACAGGGTGTATCTGACTGTGGGTCATGATATACACAGTGTGTCAGTGAGTGTGTTAATATTAATCTGTGTTCTCTGTCAGTGTGTTAATATTACTGAGGACAGTGGGGGTGTTTTACACTTCACAGGGTTTATCTGGCTGTGGGTCATGATATGCACAGTGTGTCAGTGAGTGTGTTAATATTAATCTGTGTTCTCTGTCAGTGTGTTAATATTCCTGAGGACAGTGGGGGTGTTTTACACTTCACAGGGTGTATCTGACTGTGGGTCATGATGTACACAGTGTGTCAGTGAGTGTGTTAATATTAATCTGTGTTCTCTGTCAGTGTGTTAATATTACTGAGGACAGTGGGGGTGTTTTACACTTCACAGGGTGTATCTGACTCTGGGTCATGATATACACAGTGTGTCAGTGAGTGTGTTAATATTAATCTGTGTTCTCTGTCAGTGTGTTAATATTCCTGAGGACAGTGGGGGTGTTTTACACTTCACAGGGTGTATCTGACTATGGGTCATGATGTACAAAGTGTGTCAGTGAGTGTGTTAATATTAATCTGTGTTCTCTGTCAGTGTGTTAATATTACTCAGGACAGTGGGGATGTTTTACACTTCACAGGGTGTATCTGACTGTGGGTCATGATGTACACAGTGTGTCAGTGAGTGTGTTAATATTAATCTGTGTTCTCTGTCAGTGTGTTAATATTACTGAGGACAGTGGGGGTGTTTTACACTTCACCGGGTGTATCTGAATGTGGGTCATGATATACACAGTGTGTCAGTGAGTATGTTAATATTAATCTGTGTTCTCTGTCAGTGTGTTAATATTACTGAGGACAGTTGGGGTGTTTTACACTTCACAGGGTGTATCTGACTGTGGGTCATGATGTACACAGTGTGTCAGTGAGTGTGTTAATATTAATCTGTGTTCTCTGTCAGTGTGTTAATATTCCTGAGGACAGTGGGGGTGTTTTACACTTCACAGGGTGTATCTGACTGTGGGTCATGATATACACAGTGTGTCAGTGAGTGTGTTAATATTAATCTGTGTTCTCTGTCAATGTGTTAATATTACTGAGGACAGTGGGGTGTTTTACACTTCACAGGGTGTATCTGACTGTGGGTCATGATATACACAGTGTGTCAGTGAGTGTGTTAATATTAATCTGTGTTCTCTGTCAGTGTGTTAATATTGCTGAGGACAGTGGGGGTGTTTTACACTTCACAGGGTGTATCTGACTGTGGGTCATGATGTACACAGTGTGTCAGTGAGTGTGTTAATATTAATCTGTGTTCTCTGTCAGTGTGTTAATATTCCTGAGGACAGTGGGGGTGTTTTACACTTCACAGGGTGTATCTGACTGTGGGTCATGATGTACACAGTGTGTCAGTGAGTGTGTTAATATTAATCTGTGTTCTCTGTCAGTGTGTTAATATTCCTGAGGACAGTGGGGATGTTTTACACTTCACAGGGTTTATCTGACTGTGGGTCATGATGTACACAGTGTGTCAGTGAGTGTGTTAATATTAATCTGTGTTCTCTGTCAGTGTGTTAATATTACTGAGGACAGTGGGGGTGTTTTACACTTCACCGGTTGTATCTGAATGTGGGTCATGATGTACACAGTGTGTCAGTGAGTGTGTTAATATTAATCTGTGTTCTCTGTCAGTGTGTTAATATTACTGAGGACAGTGGGGGTGTTTTACACTTCACAGGGTGTATCTGACTGTGGGTCATGATATATACAGTGTGTCAGTGAGTGTGTTAATATTAATCTGTGTTCTCTGTCAGTGTGTTAATATTCCTGAGGACAGTGGGGGTGTTTTACACTTCACAGGGTGTATCTGACTATGGGTCATGATATACACAGTGTGTCGGTGAGTGTGTTAATATTAATCTGTGTTCTCTGTCAGTGTGTTAATATTACTGAGGACAGTGGGGATGTTTTACACTTCACAGGGTGTATCTGACTGTGGGTCATGATATACACAGTGTGTCAGTGAGTGTGTTAATATTAATCTGTGTTCTCTGTCAGTGTGCTAATATTACTGAGGACTGTGGGGGTGTTTTACACTTCACAGGGTGTATCTGACTGTCGGTCATGATGTACACAGTGTGTCAGTGAGTGTGTTAATATTAATCTGTGTTCTCTGTCAGTGTGTTAATATTACTGAGGACAGTGGGGGTGTTTTACACTTCACAGGGTGTATCTGACTATGGGTCATGATATACACAGTGTGTCAGTGAGTGTGTTAATATTAATCTGTGTTCTCTGTCAGTGTGTTAATATTACTGAGGACAGCGGGGGTGTTTTACACTTCACAGGGTGTATCTGACTGTGGGTCATGATATACACAGTGTGTCAGTGAGTGTGTTAATATTAATCTGTGTTCTCTGTCAGTGTGTTAATATTACTGAGGACAGTGGGGGTGTTTTACACTTCACAGGGTGTATCTGACTGTGGGTGATGATATACACAGTGTGTCAGTGAGTGTGTTAATATTAATCTGTGTTCTCTGTCAGTGTGTTAATATTCCTGAGAACAGTGGGGATGTTTTACACTTCACAGGGTGTATCTGACTCTGGGTCATGATGTACACAGTGTGTCAGTGAGTGTGTTAATATTAATCTGTGTTCTCTGTCAGTGTGTTAATATTCCTGAGGACAGTGGGGGTGTTTTACACTTCACAGGGTGTATCTGACTGTGGGTCATGATGTACACAGTGTGTCAGTGAGTGTGTTAATATTAATCTGTGTTCTCTGTCAGTGTGTTAATATTCCTGAGGCCAGTGGGGGTGTTTTACACTTCACAGGGTGTATCTGACTGTGGGTCATGATGTACACAGTGTGTCAGTGAGTGTGTTAATATTAATCTGTGTTCTCTGTCAGTGTGTTAATATTCCTGAGGACAGTGGGGGTGTTTTACACTTCACAGGGTGTATCTGACTGTGGGTCATGATGTACACAGTGTGTCAGTGAGTGTGTTAATATTAATCTGTGTTCTCTGTCAGTGTGTTAATATTCCTGAGGGTAGTGGGGGTGTTTTACACTTCACAGGGTGTATCTGACTGTGGGTCATGATATACACAGTGTGTCAGTGAGTGTGTTAATATTAATCTGTGTTCTCTGTCAGTGTGTTAATATTCCTGAGGACAGTGGGGGTGTTTTACACTTCACTGGGTTTATCTGACTGTGGGTCATGATATACACAGTGTGTCAGTGAGTGTGTTAATATTAATCTGTGTTCTCTGTCAGTGTGTTAATATTCCTGAGGACAGTGGGGGTGTTTTACTCTTCACAGGGTGTATCTGACTGTGGGTCATGATGTAGACAGTGTGTCAGTGAGTGTGTTAATATTAATCTGTGTTCTCTGTCAGTGTGTTAATATTACTGAGGACAGTGGGGGTGTTTTACACTTCACAGGGTGTATCTGACTGTGGGTCATGATGTACACAGTGTGTCAGTGAGTGTGTTAATATTAATCTGTGTTCTCTGTCAGTGTGTTAATATTACTGAGGACAGTGGGGGTGTTTTACACTTCACAGGGTGTATCTGACTGTGGGTCATGATATACACAGTGTGTCAGTGAGTGTGTTAATATTAATCTGTGTTCTCTGTCAGTGTGTTAATATTACTGAGGACAGTGGGGGTGTTTTACACTTCACAGGGTGTATCTGACTGTGGATCATGATATACACAGTGTGTCAGTGAGTGTGTTAATATTAATCTGTGTTCTCTGTCAGTGTGTTAATATTGCTGAGGACAGTGGGGGTGTTTTACACTTCACAGGGTTTATCTGACAGTGGGTCATGATGTACACAGTGTGTCAGTGAGTGTGTTAATATTAATCTGTGTTCTCTGTCAGTGTGTTAATATTACTGAGGACAGTGGGGGTGTTTTACACTTCACAGGGTTTATCTAACTGTGGGTCATGATGTACACAGTGTGTCAGTGAGTGTGTTAATATTAATCTGTGTTCTCTGTCAGTGTGTTAATATTACTGAGGACAGTGGGGGTGTTTTACACTTCACAGGGTTTATCTGACTGTGGCTCATGATATACACAGTGTGTCAGTGAGTGTGTTAATATTAATCTGTGTACTCTGTCAGTGTGTTAATATTCCTGAGGACAGTGGGGGTGTTTTACACTTCACCGGGTGTATCTGACTGTGGGTCATGATATACACAGTGTGTCAGTGAGAGTGTTAATATTAATCTGTGTTCTCTGTCAGTGTGTTAATATTACTGAGGACAGTGGGGGTGTTTTACACTTCACAGGGTGTATCTGACTGTGGGTCATGATATACACAGTGTGTCAGTGAGAGTGTTAATATTAATCTGTGTTCTCTGTCAGTGTGTTAATATTACTGAGGACAGTGGGGGTGTTTTACACTTCACAGGGTGTATCTGACTGTGGGTCATGATATACACAGTGTGTCAGTGAGTGTGTTAATATTAATCTGTGTTCTCTGTCAGTGTGTTAATATTCCTGAGGACAGTGGGGGTGTTTTACACTTCACATGGTGTATCTGGCTGTGGGTCATGATATACACAGAGTGTCAGTGAGTGTGTTAATATTAATCTGTGTACTCTGTCAGTGTGTTAATATTACTGAGGACAGTGGGGGTGTTTTACACTTCACATGGTGTATCTGGCTGTGGGTCATGATATACACAGAGTGTCAGTGAGTGTGTTAATATTAATCTGTGTTCTCTGTCAGTGTGTTAATATTACTGAGGACAGTGGGGGTGTTTTACACTTCACAGGGTGTATCTGACTGTGGGTCATGATGTACACAGTGTGTCAGTGAGTGTGTTAATATTAATCTGTGTTCTCTGTCAGTGTGTTAATATTACTGAGGACAGTGGGGGTGTTTTACACTTCACAGGGTGTATCTGACTGTGGGTCATGATGTACACAGTGTGTCAGTGAGTGTGTTAATATTAATCTGTGTTCTCTGTCAGTGTGTTAATATTACTGAGGACAGTGGGGGTGTTTTACACTTCACAGGGTGTATCTGACTGTGGGTCATGATATACACAGTGTGTCAGTGAGTGTGTTAATATTAATCTGTGTTCTCTGTCAGTGTGTTAATATTACTGAGGACAGGGGGGGTATTTTACACTTCACAGGGTTTATCTGACTGTGGGTCATGATGTACACAGTGTGTCAGTGAGTCTGTTAATATTAATCTGTGTTCTCTGTCAGTGTGTTAATATTACTGAGGACAGTGGGGGTGTTTTACACTTCACAGAGTGTATCTGACTGTGGGTCATGATATACACAGTGTGTCAGTGAGTGTGTTAATATTAATCTGTGTTCTCTGTCAGTGTGTTAATATTCCTGAGGACAGTGGGGGTGTTTTGCACTTCACAGGGTGTATCTGACTGTGGGTCATGATATACACAATGTGTCAGTGAGAATGTTAATATTAATCTGTGTTCTCTGAAAGTGTGTTAATATTCCTGAGGACAGTGGGGGTGTTTTGCACTTCACAGGGTGTATCTGACTGTGGGTCATGATATACACAGTGTGTCAGTGAGTGTGTTAATATTAATCTTTGTTCTCTGTCAGTGTGTTAATATTCCTGAGGACAGTGGGGGTGTTTTACACTTCACAGGGTTTATCTGACTGTGGGTCATGCTATACACAGTGTGTCAGTGAGTGTGTTAATATTAATCTGTGTTCTCTGTCAGTGTGTTAATATTCCTGAGGACAGTGGGGGTGTTTTACACTTCACAGGGTTTATCTGACTGTGGGTCATGATGTACACAGTGTGTCAGTGAGTGTGTTAATATTAATCTGTGTTCTCTGTCAGTGTGTTAATATTACTGAGGACAGTGGGGGTGTTTTACACTTCACAGGGTTTATCTGACTGTGGCTCATGATATACACAGTGTGTCAGTGAGTGTGTTAATATTAATCTGTGTACTCTGTCAGTGTGTTAATATTCCTGAGGACAGTGGGGGTGTTTTACACTTCACCGGGTGTATCTGACTGTGGGTCATGATATACACAGTGTGTCAGTGAGAGTGTTAATATTAATCTGTGTTCTCTGTCAGTGTGTTAATATTCCTGAGGACAGTGGGGATGTTTTACACTTCACAGGGTGTATCTGACTGTGGGTCATGATATACACAGTGTGACAGTGAGAGTGTTAATATTAATCTGTGTTCTCTGTCAGTGTGTTAATATTACTGAGGACAGTGGGGGTGTTTTACACTTCACAGGGTGTATCTGACTGTGGGTCATGATATACACAGTGTGTCAGTGAGTGTGTTAATATTAATCTGTGTTCTCTGTCAGTGTGCTAATATTACTGAGGACAGTGGGGGCGTTTTACACTTCACAGGGTGTATCTGACTGTGGGTCATGATGTACACAGTGTGTCAGTGAGTGTGTTAATATTAATCTGTGTTCTCTGTCAGTGTGTTAATATTACTGAGGACAGTGGGGGTGTTTTACACTTCACAGGGTTTTTCTGACTGTGGGTCATGATGTACACAGTGTGTCAGTGAGTGTGTTAATATTAATCTGTGTTCTCTGTCAGTGTGTTAATATTACTGAGGACAGTGGGGTTGTTTTACACTTCACAGGGTGTATCTGACTGTGGGTCATGATGTACACAGTGTGTCCGTGAGTGTGTTAATATTAATCTGTGTTCTCTGTCAGTGTGTTAATATTACTGAGGACAGTGGGGGTGTTTTACACTTCACAGGGTGTATCTGACTGTGGGTCATAATGTACACAGTGTGTCAGTGAGTGTGTTAATATTAATCTGTGTTCTCTGTCAGTGTGTTAATATTCCTGAGGACAGTGGGGGTGTTTTACACTTCACAGGGTGTATCTGACTGTGGGTCATGATATACACAGTGTGTCAGTGAGTGTGTTAATATTAATCTGTGTTCTCTGTCAGTGTGTTAATATTCCTGAGGACAGTGGGGGTGTTTTACACTTCACAGGGTGTATCTGACTGCGGGTCATGATGTACACAGTGTGTCAGTGAGTGTGTTAATATTAATCTGTGTTCTCTGTCAGTGTGTTAATATTACTGAGGACAGTGGGGGTGTTTTACACTTCACAGGGTGTATCTGACTGTGGGTCATGATATACACAGTGTGTCAGTGAGTGTGTTAATATTAATCTGTGTTCTCTGTCAGTGTGTTAATATTACTGAGGACAGGGGGGGTATTTTACACTTCACAGGGTTTATCTGACTGTGGGTCATGATGTACACAGTGTGTCAGTGAGTCTGTTAATATTAATCTGTGTTCTCTTTCAGTGTGTTAATATTACTGAGGACAGTGGGGGTGTTTTACACTTCACAGAGTGTATCTGACTGTGGGTCATGATATACACAGTGTGTCAGTGAGTGTGTTAATATTAATCTGTGTTCTCTGTCAGTGTGTTAATATTCCTGAGGACAGTGGGGGTGTTTTACACTTCACAGGGTGTATCTGACTATGGGTCATGATATACACAGTGTGTCAGTGAGTGTGTTAATATTAATCTGTGTTCTCTGTCAGTGTGTTAATATTCCTGAGGACAGTGGGGGTGTTTTACACTTCACAGTGTGTATCTGACTGTGGGTCATGATATACACAGTGTGTCAGTGAGTGTGTTAATATTAATCTGTGTTCTCTGTCAGTGTGTTAATATTACTGAGGACAGTGGGGGTGTTTTACACTTCACAGGGTGTATCTGACTGTGGGTCATGATATACACAGTGTGTCAGTGAGTGTGTTAATATTAATCTGTGTTCTCTGTCAGTGTGTTAATATTCCTGAGGACAGTGGGGGTGTTTTACACTTCACAGGGTGTATCTGACTGTGGGTCATGATATACACAGTGTGTCAGTGAGTGTGTTAATATTAATCTGTGTTCTCTGTCAGTGTGTTAATATTCCTGAGGACAGTGGGGGTGTTTTGCACTTCACAGGGTGTATCTGACTGTGGGTCATGATATACACAATGTGTCAGTGAGAGTGTTAATATTAATCTGTGTTCTCTGAAAGTGTGTTAATATTCCTGAGGACAGTGGGGGTGTTTTGCACTTCACAGGGTGTATCTGACTGTGGGTCATGATATACACAGTGTGTCAGTGAGTGTGTTAATATTAATCTTTGTTCTCTGTCAGTGTGTTAATATTCCTGAGGACAGTGGGGGTGTTTTACACTTCACAGGGTGTATCTGACTGTGGGTCATGATGTACACAGTGTGTCAGTGAGTGTGTTAATATTAATCTGTGTTCTCTGTCAGTGTGTTAATATTACTGAGGACAGTGGGGGTGTTTTACACTTCACAGGGTTTATCTGACTGTGGGTCATGATGTACACAGTGTGTCAGTGAGTGTGTTAATATTAATCTGTGTTCTCTGTCAGTGTGTTAATATTACTGAGGACAGTGGGGGTGTTTTACACTTCACAGGGTTTATCTGACTGTGAGTCATGATATACACAGTGTGTCAGTGAGTGTGTTAATATTAATCTGTGTTCTCTGTCAGTGTGTTAATATTACTGAGGACAGTGGGTGTGTTTTACACTTCACATGGTGTATCTGACTGTGGGTCATGATGTACACAGTGTGTCAGTGAGTGTGTTAATATTAATCTGTGTACTCTGTCAGTGTGTTAATATTACTGAGGACAGTGGGGGTGTTTTACACTTCACAGGGTGTATCTGACTGTGGGTCATGATGTACACAGTGTGTCAGTGAGCGTGTTAATATTAATCTGTGTTCTCTGTCAATGTGTTAATATTACTGAGGACAGTGGGGGTGTTTTACACTTCACCGGGTGTATCTGACTGTGGGTCATGATGTACACAGTGTGTCAGTGAGTGTGTTAATATTAATCTGTGTTCTCTGTCAGTGTGTTAATATTCCTGAGGACAGTGGGGGTGTTTTACACTTCACAGGGTGTATCTGACTGTGGGTCATGATATACACAGTGTGTCAGTGAGTGTGTTAATATTAATCTGTGTTCTCTGTCAGTGTGTTAATATTCCTGAGGACAGTGGGGGTGTTTTACACTTCACAGGGTGTATCTGACTGTGGGTCATGATATACACAATGTGTCAGTGAGAGTGTTAATATTAATCTGTGTTCTCTGTCAGTGTGTTAATATTCCTGAGGACAGTGGGGGTGTTTTACACTTCACAGGGTGTAACTGACTGTGGGTCATGATATACACAGTGTGTCAGTGAGTGTGTTAATATTAATCTGTGTTCTCTGTCAGTGTGTTAATATTCCTGAGGACAGTGGGGGTGTTTTACACTTCACAGGGTGTATCTGACTGTGGGTCATGATATACACAGTGTGTCAGTGAGTGTGTTAATATTAATCTGTGTTCTCTGTCAGTGTGTTAATATTCCTGAGGACAGTGGGGGTGTTTTACACTTCACAGGGTGTATCTGACTGTGGGTCATGATATGCACAGTGTGTCAGTGAGTGTGTTAATATTAATCTGTGTTCTCTGTCAGTGTGTTAATATTCCTGAGGACAGTGGGGGTGTTTTACACTTCACAGGGTGTATCTGACTGTGGGTCATGATATACACAGTGTGTCAGTGAGTGTGTTAATATTAATCTGTGTTCTCTGTCAGTGTGTTAATATTCCTGAGGACAGTGGGGGTGTTTTACACTTCACAGGGTGTATCTGACTGTGGGTCATGATATACACAATGTGTCAGTGAGAGTGTTAATATTAATCTGTGTTCTCTGTCAGTGTGTTAATATTCCTGAGGACAGTGGGGGTGTTTTACACTTCACAGGGTGTAACTGACTGTGGGTCATGATATACACAGTGTGTCAGTGAGTGTGTTAATATTAATCTGTGTTCTCTGTCAGTGTGTTAATATTCCTGAGGACAGTGGGGGTGTTTTACACTTCACAGGGTTTATCTGACTGTGGGTCATGATGTACACAGTGTGTCAGTGAGTGTGTTAATATTAATCTGTGTTCTCTGTCAGTGTGTTAATATTCCTGAGGACTGTGGGGGTGTTTTACACTTCACAGGGTGTATCTGACTGTGGGTCATGATATACACAGTGTGTCAGTGAGTGTGTTAATATTAATCTGTGTTCTCTGTCAGAGTGTTAATATTCCTGAGGACAGTGGGGGTGTTTTACACTTCACAGGGTGTATCTGACTGTGGGTCATGATATACACAATGTGTCAGTGAGAGTGTTAATATTAATCTGTGTTCTCTGTCAGTGTGTTAATATTCCTGAGGACAGTGGGGGTGTTTTACACTTCACAGGGTGTAACTGACTGTGGGTCATGATATACACAGTGTGTCAATGAGTGTGTTAATATTAATCTGTGTTCTCTGTCAGTGTGTTAATATTCCTGAGGACAGTGGGGATGTTTTACACTTCACCGGGTGTATCTGACTGTGGGTCATGATATACACAGTGTGTCAGTGAGTGTGTTAATATTAATCTGTGTTCTCTGTCACTGTGTTAATATTACTGAGGACAGTGGGGGTGTTTTACACTTCACAGGGTTTATCTGACTGTGGGTCATGATATACACAGTGTGTCAGTGAGTGTGTTAATATTAATCTGTGTTCTCTGTCACTGTGTTAATATTACTGAGGACAGTGGGGGTGTTTTACACTTCACAGGGTTTATCTGACTGTGAGTCATGATATACACAGTGTGTCAGTGAGTGTGTTAATATTAATCTGTGTTCTCTGTCAGTGTGTTAATATTACTGAGGACAGTGGGGTGTTTTACACTTCACATGGTTTATCTGACTGTGGGTCATGATGTACACAGTGTGTCAGTGAGTGTGTTAATATTAATCTGTGTTCTCTGTCAGTGTGTTAATATTCCTGAGGACAGTGGGGGTGTTTTACACTTCACAGGGTGTATCTGACTGTGGGTCATGATATACACAGTGTGTCAGTGAGTGTGTTAATATTAATCTGTGTTCTCTGTCAGTGTGTTAATATTCCTGAGGACAGTGGGGGTGTTTTACACTTCACAGGGTGTATCTGACTGTGGGTCATGATATACACAATGTGTCAGTGAGAGTGTTAATATTAATCTGTGTTCTCTGTCAGTGTGTTAATATTCCTGAGGACAGTGGGGGTGTTTTACACTTCACAGGGTGTAACTGACTGTGGGTCATGATATACACAGTGTGTCAGTGAGTGTGTTAATATTAATCTGTGTTCTCTGTCAGTGTGTTAATATTCCTGAGGACAGTGGGGGTGTTTTACACTTCACAGGGTTTATCTGACTGTGGGTCATGATGTACACAGTGTGTCAGTGAGTGTGTTAATATTAATCTGTGTTCTCTGTCAGTGTGTTAATATTCCTGAGGACTGTGGGGGTGTTTTACACTTCACAGGGTGTATCTGACTGTGGGTCATGATATACACAGTGTGTCAGTGAGTGTGTTAATATTAATCTGTGTTCTCTGTCAGTGTGTTAATATTCCTGAGGACAGTGGGGGTGTTTTACACTTCACAGGGTGTATCTGACTGTGGGTCATGATATACACAATGTGTCAGTGAGAGTGTTAATATTAATCTGTGTTCTCTGTCAGTGTGTTATTATTCCTGAGGACAGTGGGGGTGTTTTACACTTCACAGGGTGTAACTGACTGTGGGTCATGATATACACAGTGTGTCAGTGAGTGTGTTAATATTAATCTGTGTTCTCTGTCAGTGTGTTAATATTCCTGAGGACAGTGGGGGTGTTTGACACTTCACAGGGTTTATCTGACTGTGGGTCATGATGTACACAGTGTGTCAGTGAGTGTGTTAATATTAATCTGTGTTCTCAGTCAGTGTGTTAATATTCCTGAGGACAGTGGGGATGTTTTACACTTCACCGGGTGTATCTGACTGTGGGTCATGATATACACAGTGTGTCAGTGAGTGTGTTAATATTAATCTGTGTTCTCTGTCACTGTGTTAATATTACTGAGGACAGTGGGGGTGTTTTACACTTCACAGGGTTTATCTGACTGTGGGTCATGATATACACAGTGTGTCATTGAGTGTGTTAATATTAATCTGTGTTCTCTGTCAGTGTGTTAATATTACTGAGGACAGTGGGGGTGTTTTACACTTCACAGGGTTTATCTGACTGTGAGTCATGATATACACAGTGTGTCAGTGAGTGTGTTAATATTAATCTGTGTTCTCTGTCAGTGTGTTAATATTACTGAGGACAGTGGGGGTGTTTTACACTTCACATGGTTTATCTGACTGTGGGTCATGATGTACACAGTGTGTCAGTGAGTGTGTTAATATTAATCTGTGTTCTCTGTCAGTGTGTTAATATTCCTGAGGACAGTGGGGGTGTTTTACACTTCACAGGGTGTATCTGACTGTGGGTCATGATATACACAGTGTGTCAGTGAGTGTGTTAATATTAATCTGTCTTCTCTGTCAGTGTGTTAATATTCCTGAGGACAGTGGGGGTGTTTTACACTTCACAGGGTGTATCTGACTGTGGGTCATGATATACACAGTGTGTCAGTGAGTGTGTTAATATTAATCTGTGTTCTCTGTCAGTGTGTTAATATTCCTGAGGACAGTGGGGGTGTTTTACACTTCACAGGGTTTATCTGACTGTGGGTCATGATATACACAGTGTGTCAGTGAGTGTGTTAATATTAATCTGTGTTCTCTGTCAGTGTGTTAATATTACTGAGGACAGTGGGGGTGTTTTACACTTCACAGGGTTTATCTGACTGTGGGTCATGATATACACAGTGTGTCAGTGAGTGTGTTAATATTAATCTGTGTTCTCTGTCAGTGTGTTAATATTACTGAGGACAGTGGGGGTGTTTTACACTTCACAGGGTGTATCTGACTGTGGGTCATGATATACACAATGTGTCAGTGAGAGTGTTAATATTAATCTGTGTTCTCTGTCAGTGTGTTAATATTCCTGAGGACAGTGGGGATGTTTTACACTTCACCGGGTGTATCTGACTGTGGGTCATGATATACACAGTGTGTCAGTGAGTGTGTTAATATTAATCTGTGTTCTCTGTCACTGTGTTAATATTACTGAGGACAGTGGGGGTGTTTTACACTTCACAGGGTTTATCTGACTGTGGGTCATGATATACACAGTGTGTCAGTGAGTGTGTTAATTTTAATCTGTGTTCTCTGTCAGTGTGTTAATATTACTGAGGACAGTGGGGGTGTTTTACACTTCACAGGGTTTATCTGACTGTGAGTCATGATATACACAGTGTGTCAGTGAGTGTGTTAATATTAATCTGTGTTCTCTGTCAGTGTGTTAATATTACTGAGGACAGTGGGGGTGTTTTACACTTCACATGGTTTATCTGACTGTGGGTCATGATGTACACAGTGTGTCAGTGAGTGTGTTAATATTAATCTGTGTTCTCTGTCAGTGTGTTAATATTCCTGAGGACAGTGGGGGTGTTTTACACTTCACAGGGTGTATCTGACTGTGGGTCATGATATACACAGTGTGTCAGTGAGTGTGTTAATATTAATCTGTCTTCTCTGTCAGTGTGTTAATATTCCTGAGGACAGTGGGGGTGTTTTACACTTCACAGGGTGTATCTGACTGTGGGTCATGATATACACAGTGTGTCAGTGAGTGTGTTAATATTAATCTGTGTTCTCTGTCAGTGTGTTAATATTCCTGAGGACAGTGGGGGTGTTTTACACTTCACAGGGTTTATCTGACTGTGGGTCATGATATACACAGTGTGTCAGTGAGTGTGTTAATATTAATCTGTGTTCTCTGTCAGTGTGTTAATATTACTGAGGACAGTGGGGGTGTTTTACACTTCACAGGGTTTATCTGACTGTGGGTCATGATATACACAGTGTGTCAGTGAGTGTGTTAATATTAATCTGTGTTCTCTGTCAGTGTGTTAATATTACTGAGGACAGTGGGGGTGTTTTACACTTCACAGGGTGTATCTGACTGTGGGTCATGATATACACAATGTGTCAGTGAGAGTGTTAATATTAATCTGTGTTCTCTGTCAGTGTGTTAATATTCCTGAGGACAGTGGGGGTGTTTTACACTTCACAGGGTGTAACTGACTGTGGGTCATGATATACACAGTGTGTCAGTGAGTGTGTTAATATTAATCTGTGTTCTCTGTCAGTGTGTTAATATTCCTGAGGACAGTGGGGGTGTTTTACACTTCACAGGGTGTATCTGACTGTGGGTCATGATATACACAGTGTGTCAGTGAGTGTGTTAATATTAATCTGTGTTCTCTGTCAGTGTGTTAATATTCCTGAGGACAGTGGGGGTGTTTTACACTTCACAGGGTGTATCTGACTGTGGGTCATGATATGCACAGTGTGTCAGTGAGTGTGTTAATATTAATCTGTGTTCTCTGTCAGTGTGTTAATATTCCTGAGGACAGTGGGGGTGTTTTACACTTCACAGGGTGTATCTGACTGTGGGTCATGAGATACACAGTGTGTCAGTGAGTGTGTTAATATTAATCTGTGTTCTCTGTCAGTGTGTTAATATTCCTGAGGACAGTGGGGGTGTTTTACACTTCACAGGGTGTATCTGACTGTGGGTCATGATATACACAATGTGTCAGTGAGAGTGTTAATATTAATCTGTGTTCTCTGTCAGTGTGTTAATATTCCTGAGGACAGTGGGGGTGTTTTACACTTCACAGGGTGTAACTGACTGTGGGTCATGATATACACAGTGTGTCAGTGAGTGTGTTAATATTAATCTGTGTTCTCTGTCAGTGTGTTAATATTCCTGAGGACAGTGGGGGTGTTTGACACTTCACAGGGTTTATCTGACTGTGGGTCATGATGTACACAGTGTGTCAGTGAGTGTGTTAATATTAATCTGTGCACTCTGTCAGTGTGTTAATATTACTGAGGACAGTGGGGGTGTTTTACACTTCACAGGGTTTATCTGACTGTGGGTCATGATATACACAGTGTGTCAGTGAGTGTGTTAATATTAATCTGTGTTCTCTGTCAGTGTGTTAATATTACTGAGGACAGTGGGGGTGTTTTACACTTCACAGGGTTTATCTGACTGTGGGTCATGATATACACAGTGTGTCAGTGAGTGTGTTAATATTAATCTGTGTTCTCTGTCAGTGTGTTAATATTCCTGAGGACAGTGGGGATGTTTTACACTTCACCGGGTGTATCTGACTGTGGGTCATGATATACACAGTGTGTCAGTGAGTGTGTTAATATTAATCTGTGTTCTCTGTCACTGTGTTAATATTACTGAGGACAGTGGGGGTGTTTTACACTTCACAGGGTTTATCTGACTGTGGGTCATGATATACACAGTGTGTCAGTGAGTGTGTTAATATTAATCTGTGTTCTCTGTCACTGTGTTAATATTACTGAGGACAGTGGGGGTGTTTTACACTTCACAGGGTTTATCTGACTGTGAGTCATGATATACACAGTGTGTCAGTGAGTGTGTTAATATTAATCTGTGTTCTCTGTCAGTGTGTTAATATTACTGAGGACAGTGGGGGTGTTTTACACTTCACAGGGTTTATCTGACTGTGGGTCATGATGTACACAGTGTGTCAGTGAGTGTGTTAATATTAATCTGTGTTCTCTGTCAGTGTGTTAATATTACTGAGGACAGTGGGGGTGTTTTACATTTAACAGGGTTTATCTGACTGTGGGTCATGATATACACAGTGTGTCAGTGAGTGTGTTAATATTAATCTGTGTTCTCTGTCAGTGTGTTAATATTACTGAGGACAGTGGGGGTGTTTTACACTTCACAGGGTGTATCTGACTGTGGGTCATGATATACACAGTGTGTCAGTGAGTGTGTTAATATTAATCTGTGTTCTCTGTCAGTGTGTTAATATTCCTGAGGACAGTGGGGGTGTTTTACACTTCACAGGGTTTATCTGACTGTGGGTCATGATATACACAGTGTGTCAGTGAGTGTGTTAATATTAATCTGTGTTCTCTGTCAGTGTGTTAATATTACTGAGGACAGTGGGGGTGTTTTACACTTCACAGGGTGTATCTGACTGTGGATCATGATATACACAGTGTGTCAGTGAGTGTGTTAATATTAATCTGTGTTCTCTGTCAGTGTGTTAATATTGCTGAGGACAGTGGGGGTGTTTTACACTTCACAGGGTTTATCTGACTGTGGGTCATGATATACACAGTGTGTCAGTGAGTGTGTTAATATTAATCTGTGTTCTCTGTCAGTGTGTTAATATTCCTGAGGGCAGTGGGGATGTTTTACACTTCACAGGGTGTATCTGACTGTGGGTCATAATGTACACAGTGTGTCAGTGAGTGTGTTAATATTAATCTGTGTTCTCTGTCAGTGTGTTAATATTCCTGAGGACAGTGGGGGTGTTTTACACTTCACAGGGTGTATCTGACTGTGGGTCATGATGTACACAGTGTGTCAGTGAGTGTGTTAATATTAATCTGTGTTCTCTGTCAGTGTGTTAATATTCCTGAGGACAGTGGGGGTGTTTTACACTTCACAGGGTTTATCTGACTGTGGGTCATGATGTACACAGTGTGTCAGTGAGTGTGTTAATATTAATCTGTGTACTCTGTCAGTGTGTTAATATTACCGAGGACAGTGGGGGTGTTTTACACTTCACAGGGTGTATCTGACAGTGGGTCATGATATACACAGTGTGTCAGTGAGTCTGTTAATATTAATCTGTGTTCTCTGTCAGTGTGTTAATATTACTGAGGACAGTGGGGGTGTTTTACACTTCACAGGGTGTATCTGACTGTGGGTCATGATGTACACAGTGTGTCAGTGAGTGTGTTAATATTAATCTGTGTTCTCTGTCATTGTGCTAATATTACTGAGGACAGTGGGGGTGTTTTACACTTCACAGGGTGTATCTGACTGTGGGTCATGATGTACACAGTGTGTCAGTGAGTGTGTTAATATTAATCTGTGTTCTCTGTCAGTGTGTTAATATTACTGAGGACAGTGGGGATGTTTTACACTTCACAGGGTGTATCTGACTGTGGGTGATGATATACACAGTGTGTCAGTGAGTGTGTTAATATTAATCTGTGTTCTCTGTCAGTGTGTTAATATTCCTGAGGACAGTGGGGGTGTTTTACACTTCACAGGGTGTATCTGACTGTGGGTCATGATCAACACAGTGTGTCAGTGAGTGTGTTAATATTAATCTGTGTTCTCTGTCATTGTGCTAATATTACTGAGGACAGTGGGGGTGTTTTACACTTCACAGGGTGTATCTGACTGTGGGTCATGATATACACAGTGTGTCAGTGAGTGTGTTAATATTAATCTGTGTTCTCTGTCATTGTGCTAATATTACTGAGGACAGTGGGGGTGTTTTACACTTCACAGGGTGTATCTGACTGTGGGTCATGATGTACACAGTGTGTCAGTGAGTGTGTTAATATTAATCTGTGTTCTCTGTCAGTGTGTTAATATTACTGAGGACAGTGGGGGTGTTTTACACTTCACAGGGTGTATCTGACTGTGGGTCATGATGTACACAGTGTGTCAGTGAGTGTGTTAATATTAATCTGTGTTCTCTGTCAGTGTGTTAATATTACTGAGGACAGTGGGGGTGTTTTACACTTCACAGGGTGTATCTGACTGTGGGTCATGATATACACAGTGTGTCAGTGAGTGTGTTAATATTAATCTGTGTTCTCTGTCAGTGTGTTAATATTACTGAGGACAGTGGGGGTGTTTTACACTTCACAGGGTTTATCTGACTGTGAGTCATGATATACACAGTGTGTCAGTGAGTGTGTTAATATTAATCTGTGTTCTCTGTCA
The DNA here is from genome assembly GCF_036365525.1 of Heterodontus francisci. Taxonomy (NCBI): domain Eukaryota; kingdom Metazoa; phylum Chordata; class Chondrichthyes; order Heterodontiformes; family Heterodontidae; genus Heterodontus; species Heterodontus francisci. The sequence continues at coordinate 499,119 of NW_027141801.1, forward strand.
GTGTGTTAATATTACTGAGGACAGTGGGGGTGTTTTACACTTCACAGGGTGTATCTGACTGTGGGTCATGATATACACAGTGTGTCAGTGAGTGTGTTAATATTAATCTGTGTTCTCTGTCAGTGTGTTAATATTCCTGAGGGCAGTGGGGATGTTTTACACTTCACAGGGTGTATCTGACTGTGGGTCATAATGTACACAGTGTGTCAGTGAGTGTGTTAATATTAATCTGTGTTCTCTGTCAGTGTGTTAATATTCCTGAGGACAGTGGGGGTGTTTTACACTTCACAGGGTGTATCTGACTGTGGGTCATGATGTACACAGTGTGTCAGTGAGTGTGTTAATATTAATCTGTGTTCTCTGTCAGTGTGTTAATATTCCTGAGGACAGTGGGGGTGTTTTACACTTCACAGGGTTTATCTGACTGTGGGTCATGATGTACACAGTGTGTCAGTGAGTGTGTTAATATTAATCTGTGTACTCTGTAAGTGTGTTAATATTACCGAGGACAGTGGGGGTGTTTTACACTTCACAGGGTGTATCTGACAGTGGGTCATGATATACACAGTGTGTCAGTGAGTCTGTTAATATTAATCTGTGTTCTCTGTCAGTGTGTTAATATTACTGAGGACCATGGGGGTGTTTTACACTTCACAGGGTGTATCTGACTGTGGGTCATGATATACACAGTGTGTCAGTGAGTGTGTTAATATTAATCTGTGTTCTCTGTCATTGTGCTAATATTACTGAGGACAGTGGGGGTGTTTTACACTTCACAGGGTGTATCTGACTGTGGGTCATGATGTACACAGTGTGTCAGTGAGTGTGTTAATATTAATCTGTGTTCTCTGTCAGTGTGTTAATATTACTGAGGACAGTGGGGGTGTTTTACACTTCACAGGGTGTATCTGACTGTGGGTCATGATGTACACAGTGTGTCAGTGAGTGTGTTAATATTAATCTGTGTTCTCTGTCAGTGTGTTAATATTACTGAGGACAGTGGGGGTGTTTTACACTTCACAGGGTGTATCTGACTGTGGGTCATGATATACACAGTGTGTCAGTGAGTGTGTTAATATTAATCTGTGTTCTCTGTCAGTGTGTTAATATTACTGAGGACAGTGGGGGTGTTTTACACTTCACAGGGTTTATCTGACTGTGAGTCATGATATACACAGTGTGTCAGTGAGTGTGTTAATATTAATCTGTGTTCTCTGTCAGTGTGTTAATATTACTGAGGACAGTGGGGGTGTTTTACACTTCACAGGGTGTATCTGACTGTGGGTCATGATATACACAGTGTGTCAGTGAGTGTGTTAATATTAATCTGTGTTCTCTGTCAGTGTGTTAATATTACTGAGGACAGTGGGGGTGTTTTACTCTTCACAGGGTGTATCTGACTGTGGGTCATGATGTACACAGTGTGTCAGTGAGTGTGTTAATATTAATCTGTGTTCTCTGTCAGTGTGTTAATATTGCTGAGGACAGTGGGGGTGTTTTACACTTCACAGGGTGTATCTGACTGTGGGTCATGATATACACAGTGTGTCAGTGAGTGTGTTAATATTAATCTGTGTTCTCTGTCAGTGTGCTAATATTACTCAGGACAGTGGGGGTGTTTTACACTTCACAGGGTGTATCTGACTGTGGGTCATGATATACACAGTGTGTCAGTGAGTGTGTTAATATTAATCTGTGTTCTCTGTCAGTGTGTTAATATTCCTGAGGACAGTGGGGGTGTTCTACACTTCACAGGGTTTATTTGACTCTGGGTCATGATGTACACAGTGTGTCAGTGAGTGTGTTAATATTAATCTGTGTACTCTGTCAGTGTGTTAATATTACTGAGGACAGTGGGGGTGTTTTACACTTCACAGGGTGTATCTGACTGTGGCTCATGATATACACAGTGTGTCAGTGAGAGTGTTAATATTAATCTGTGTTCTCTGTCAGTGTGTTAATATTCCTGAGGACAGTGGGGATGTTTTACACTTCACAGGGTGTATCTGACTGTGGGTCATGATATACACAGTGTGTCAGTGAGAGTGTTAATATTAATCTGTGTTCTCTGTCAGTGTGTTAATATTACTGAGGACAGTGGGGGTGTTTTACACTTCACAGGGTGTATCTGACTGTGGGTCATGATATACGCAGTGTGTCAGTGAGTGTGTTAATATTAATCTGTGTTCTCTGTCAGTGTGCTAATATTACTGAGGACAGTGGGGGCGTTTTACACTTCACAGGGTGTATCTGACTGTGGGTCATGATGTACACAGTGTGTCAGTGAGTGTGTTAATATTAATCTGTGTTCTCTGTCAGTGTGTTAATATTACTGAGGACAGTGGGGGTGTTTTACACTTCACAGGGTGTATCTGACTGTGGGTCATGATATACACAGTGTGTCAGTGAGTGTGTTAATATTAATCTGTGTTCTCTGTCAGTGTGTTAATATTCCTGAGGACAGTGGGGGTGTTTTACACTTCACAGTGTGTATCTGACTGTGGGTCATGATGTACACAGTGTGTCAGTGAGTGTGTTAATATTAATCTGTGTTCCCTGTCAGTGTGTTAATATTACTGAGGACAGTGGGGGTGTTTTACACTTCACAGGGTGTATCTGACTGTGGGTCATGATATACACAGTGTTTCAGTGAGTGTGTTAATATTTATCTGTGTTCTCTGTCAGTGTGTTAATATTACTGAGGACAGGGGGGGTATTTTACACTTCACAGGGTTTATCTGACTGTGGGTCATGATGTACACAGTGTGTCAGTGAGTCTGTTAATATTAATCTGTGTTCTCTGTCAGTGTGTTAATATTACTGAGGACAGTGGGGGTGTTTTACACTTCACAGAGTGTATCTGACTGTGGGTCATGATATACACAGTGTGTCAGTGAGTGTGTTAATATTAATCTGTGTTCTCTGTCAGTGTGTTAATATTCCTGAGGACAGTGGGGGTGTTTTACACTTCACAGGGTGTATCTGACTATGGGTCATGATATACACAGTGTGTCAGTGAGAGTGTTAATATTAATCTGTGTTCTCTGTCAGTGTGTTAATATTCCTGAGGACAGTGGGGGTGTTTTACACTTCACAGGGTGTATCTGACTGTGGGTCATGATATACACAGTGTGTCAGTGAGTGTGTTAATATTAATCTGTGTTCTCTGTCAGTGTGTTAATATTCCTGAGGATAGTGGGGGTGTTTTACACTTCACAGGGTGTATCTGACTGTGGCTCATGATATACACAGTGTGTCAGTGAGAGTGTTAATATTAATCTGTGTTCTCTGTCAGTGTGTTAATATTCCTGAGGACAGTGGGGATGTTTTACACTTCACAGGGTGTATCTGACTGTGGGTCATGATATACACAGTGTGTCAGTGAGAGTGTTAATATTAATCTGTGTTCTCTGTCAGTGTGTTAATATTACTGAGGACAGTGGGGGTGTTTTACACTTCACAGGGTGTATCTGACTGTGGGTCATGATATACACAGTGTGTCAGTGAGTGTGTTAATATTAATCTGTGTTCTCTGTCAGTGTGCTAATATTACTGAGGACAGTGGGGGCGTTTTACACTTCACAGGGTGTATCTGACTGTGGGTCATGATGTACACAGTGTGTCAGTGAGTGTGTTAATATTAATCTGTGTTCTCTGTCAGTGTGTTAATATTACTGAGGACAGTGGGGGTGTTTTACACTTCACAGGGTGTATCTGACTGTGGGTCATGATATACACAGTGTGTCAGTGAGTGTGTTAATATTAATCTGTGTTCTCTGTCAGTGTGTTAATATTCCTGAGGACAGTGGGGGTGTTTTACACTTCACAGTGTGTATCTGACTGTGGGTCATGATGTACACAGTGTGTCAGTGAGTGTGTTAATATTAATCTGTGTTCCCTGTCAGTGTGTTAATATTACTGAGGACAGTGGGGGTGTTTTACACTTCACAGGGTGTATCTGACTGTGGGTCATGATATACACAGTGTTTCAGTGAGTGTGTTAATATTTATCTGTGTTCTCTGTCAGTGTGTTAATATTACTGAGGACAGGGGGGGTATTTTACACTTCACAGGGTTTATCTGACTGTGGGTCATGATGTACACTGTGTGTCAGTGAGTCTGTTAATATTAATCTGTGTTCTCTGTCAGTGTGTTAATATTACTGAGGACAGTGGGGGTGTTTTACACTTCACAGAGTGTATCTGACTGTGGGTCATGATATACACAGTGTGTCAGTGAGTGTGTTAATATTAATCTGTGTTCTCTGTCAGTGTGTTAATATTCCTGAGGACAGTGGGGGTGTTTTACACTTCACAGGGTGTATCTGACTGTGGGTCATGATATACACAGTGTGTCAGTGAGTGTGTTAATATTAATCTGTGTTCTCTGTCAGTGTGTTAATATTCCTGAGGACAGTGGGGGTGTTTTACACTTCACAGGGTGTATCTGACTGTGGGTCATGATGTACACAGTGTGTCAGTGAGTGTGTTAATATTAATCTGTGTTCTCTGTCAGTGTGTTAATATTCCTGAGGACAGTGGGGGTGTTTTACACTTCACAGGGTGTATCTGACTGTGGGTCATGATATACACAGTGTGTCAGTGAGTGTGTTAATATTAATCTGTGTTCTCTGTCAGTGTGTTAATATTACTGAGGACAGTGGGGGTGTTTTACACTTCACAGGGTTTATCTGACTGTGAGTCATGATATACACAGTGTGTCAGTGAGTGTGTTAATATTAATCTGTGTTCTCTGTCAGTGTGTTAATATTACTGAGGACAGTGGGGGTGTTTTACACTTCACAGGGTGTATCTGACTGTGGGTCATGATATACACAGTGTGTCAGTGAGTGTGTTAATATTAATCTGTGTTCTCTGTCAGTGTGTTAATATTACTGAGGACAGTGGGGATGTTTTACACTTCACAGGGTGTATCTGACTGTGGGTCATGATATACACAGTGTGTCAGTGAGTGTGTTAATATTAATCTGTGTTCTCTGTCAGTGTGCTAATATTACTCAGGACAGTGGGGGTGTTTTACACTTCACAGGGTGTATCTGACTGTGGGTCATGATATACACAGTGTGTCAGTGAGTGTGTTAATATTAATCTGTGTTCTCTGTCAGTGTGTTAATATTCCTGAGGACAGTGGGGGTGTTCTACACTTCACAGGGTTTATTTGACTCTGGGTCATGATGTACACAGTGTGTCAGTGAGTGTGTTAATATTAATCTGTGTACTCTGTCAGTGTGTTAATATTACTGAGGACAGTGGGGGTGTTTTACACTTCACAGGGTGTATCTGACTGTGGCTCATGATATACACAGTGTGTCAGTGAGAGTGTTAATATTAATCTGTGTTCTCTGTCAGTGTGTTAATATTCCTGAGGACAGTGGGGATGTTTTACACTTCACAGGGTGTATCTGACTGTGGGTCATGATATACACAGTGTGTCAGTGAGAGTGTTAATATTAATCTGTGTTCTCTGTCAGTGTGTTAATATTACTGAGGACAGTGGGGGTGTTTTACACTTCACAGGGTGTATCTGACTGTGGGTCATGATATACACAGTGTGTCAGTGAGTGTGTTAATATTAATCTGTGTTCTCTGTCAGTGTGCTAATATTACTGAGGACAGTGGGGGCGTTTTACACTTCACAGGGTGTATCTGACTGTGGGTCATGATGTACACAGTGTGTCAGTGAGTGTGTTAATATTAATCTGTGTTCTCTGTCAGTGTGTTAATATTACTGAGGACAGTGGGGGTGTTTTACACTTCACAGGGTGTATCTGACTGTGGGTCATGATATACACAGTGTGTCAGTGAGTGTGTTAATATTAATCTGTGTTCTCTGTCAGTGTGTTAATATTCCTGAGGACAGTGGGGGTGTTTTACACTTCACAGGGTGTATCTGACTGTGGGTCATGATGTACACAGTGTGTCAGTGAGTGTGTTAATATTAATCTGTGTTCCCTGTCAGTGTGTTAATATTACTGAGGACAGTGGGGGTGTTTTACACTTCACAGGGTGTATCTGACTGTGGGTCATGATATACACAGTGTTTCAGTGAGTGTGTTAATATTTATCTGTGTTCTCTGTCAGTGTGTTAATATTACTGAGGACAGGGGGGGTATTTTACACTTCACAGGGTTTATCTGACTGTGGGTCATGATGTACACAGTGTGTCAGTGAGTCTGTTAATATTAATCTGTGTTCTCTGTCAGTGTGTTAATATTACTGAGGACAGTGGGGGTGTTTTACACTTCACAGAGTGTATCTGACTGTGGGTCATGATATACACAGTGTGTCAGTGAGTGTGTTAATATTAATCTGTGTTCTCTGTCAGTGTGTTAATATTCCTGAGGACAGTGGGGGTGTTTTACACTTCACAGGGTGTATCTGACTATGGGTCATGATATACACAGTGTGTCAGTGAGTGTGTTAATATTAATCTGTGTTCTCTGTCAGTGTGTTAATATTCCTGAGGACAGTGGGGGTGTTTTACACTTCACAGGGTGTATCTGACTGTGGGTCATGATATACACAGTGTGTCAGTGAGTGTGTTAATATTAATCTGTGTTCTCTGTCAGTGTGTTAATATTACTGAGGACAGTGGGGGTGTTTTACACTTCACCGGGTGTATCTGACTGTGGGTCATGATATACACAGTGTGTCAGTGAGTGTGTTAATATTAATCTGTGTTCTCTGTCTGTGTGTTAACATTCCTGAGGACAGTGGGGATGTTTTACACTTCACAGGGTGTATCTGACTGTGGGTCATGATGTACACAGTGTGTCAGTGAGTGTGTTAATATTAATCTGTGTTCTCTGTCAGTGTGTTAATATTACTGAGGACAGTGGGGGTGTTTTACACTTCACAGGGTGTATCTGACTGTGGGTCATGATGTACACAGTGTGTCAGTGAGTGTGTTAATATTAATCTGTGTTCTCTGTCAGGTGTTAATATTACTGAGGACAGTGGGGGTGTTTTACACTTCAGAGGGTGTATCTGACTGTGGGTCATGATATACACAGTGTGTCAGTGAGTGTGTTAATATTAATCTGTGTTCTCTGTCTGTGTGTTAATATTCCTGAGGACAGTGGGGGTGTTTTACTCTTCACAGGGTTTATCTGACTGTGGGTCATGATATACACAGTGTGTCAGTGAGTGTGTTAATATTAATCTGTGTTCTCTGTCAGTGTGTTAATATTCCTGAGGACAGTGGGGGTGTTTTGCACTTCACAGGGTGTATCTGACTGTGGGTCATGATATACACAATGTGTCAGTGAGAGTGTTAATATTAATCTGTGTTCTCTGAAAGTGTGTTAATATTCCTGAGGACAGTGGGGGTGTTTTACACTTCACAGGGTGTATCTGACTGTGGGTCATGATATACACAGTGTGTCAGTGAGTGTGTTAATATTAATCTGTGTTCTCTGTCAGTGTGTTAATATTCCTGAGGACAGTGGGGGTGTTTAACACTTCACAGGGTGTATCTGACTGTGGGTCATGATATACACAGTGTGTCAGTGAGTGTGTTAATATTAATCTGTGTTCTCTGTCAGTGTGCTAATATTACTGAGGACAGTGGGGGCGTTTTACACTTCACAGGGTGTATCTGACTGTGGGTCATGATGTACACAGTGTGTCAGTGAGTGTGTTAATATTAATCTGTGTTCTCTGTCAGTGTGTTAATATTACTGAGGACAGTGGGGGTGTTTTACACTTCACAGGGTGTATCTGACTGTGGGTCATGATATACACAGTGTGTCAGTGAGTGTGTTAATATTAATCTGTGTTCTCTGTCAGTGTGTTAATATTCCTGAGGACAGTGGGGGTGTTTTACACTTCACAGTGTGTATCTGACTGTGGGTCATGATGTACACAGTGTGTCAGTGAGTGTGTTAATATTAATCTGTGTTCCCTGTCAGTGTGTTAATATTACTGAGGACAGTGGGGGTGTTTTACACTTCACAGGGTGTATCTGACTGTGGGTCATGATATACACAGTGTTTCAGTGAGTGTGTTAATATTTATCTGTGTTCTCTGTCAGTGTGTTAATATTACTGAGGACAGGGGGGGTATTTTACACTTCACAGGGTTTATCTGACTGTGGGTCATGATGTACACTGTGTGTCAGTGAGTCTGTTAATATTAATCTGTGTTCTCTGTCAGTGTGTTAATATTACTGAGGACAGTGGGGGTGTTTTACACTTCACAGAGTGTATCTGACTGTGGGTCATGATATACACAGTGTGTCAGTGAGTGTGTTAATATTAATCTGTGTTCTCTGTCAGTGTGTTAATATTCCTGAGGACAGTGGGGGTGTTTTACACTTCACAGGGTGTATCTGACTATGGGTCATGATATACACAGTGTGTCAGTGAGAGTGTTAATATTAATCTGTGTTCTCTGTCAGTGTGTTAATATTCCTGAGGACAGTGGGGGTGTTTTACACTTCACAGGGTGTATCTGACTGTGGGTCATGATATACACAGTGTGTCAGTGAGTGTGTTAATATTAATCTGTGTTCTCTGTCAGTGTGTTAATATTCCTGAGGATAGTGGGGGTGTTTTGCACTTCACAGGGTGTATCTGACTGTGGGTCATGATATACACAGTGTGTCAGTGAGTGTGTTAATATTAATCTGTGTTCTCTGTCAGTGTGTTAATATTCCTGAGGACAGTGGGGGTGTTTTACACTTCACAGGGTGTATCTGACTGTGGGTCATGATATACACAGTGTGTCAGTGAGTGTGTTAATATTAATCTGTGTTCTCTGTCAGTGTGTTAATATTACTGAGGACAGTGGGGGTGTTTTACACTTCACAGGGTTTATCTGACTGTGAGTCATGATATACACAGTGTGTCAGTGAGTGTGTTAATATTAATCTGTGTTCTCTGTCAGTGTGTTAATATTACTGAGGACAGTGGGGGTGTTTTACACTTCACAGGGTGTATCTGACTGTGGGTCATGATATACACAGTGTGTCAGTGAGTGTGTTAATATTAATCTGTGTTCTCTGTCAGTGTGTTAATATTACTGAGGACAGTGGGGATGTTTTACACTTCACAGGGTGTATCTGACTGTGGGTCATGATGTACACAGTGTGTCAGTGAGTGTGTTAATATTAATCTGTGTTCTCTGTCAGTGTGTTAATATTGCTGAGGACAGTGGGGGTGTTTTACACTTCACAGGGTGTATCTGACTGTGGGTCATGATATACACAGTGTGTCAGTGAGTGTGTTAATATTAATCTGTGTTCTCTGTCAGTGTGCTAATATTACTCAGGACAGTGGGGGTGTTTTACACTTCACAGGGTGTATCTGACTGTGGGTCATGATATACACAGTGTGTCAGTGAGTGTGTTAATATTAATCTGTGTTCTCTGTCAGTGTGTTAATATTCCTGAGGACAGTGGGGGTGTTCTACACTTCACAGGGTTTATTTGACTCTGGGTCATGATGTACACAGTGTGTCAGTGAGTGTGTTAATATTAATCTGTGTACTCTGTCAGTGTGTTAATATTACTGAGGACAGTGGGGGTGTTTTACACTTCACAGGGTGTATCTGACTGTGGCTCATGATATACACAGTGTGTCAGTGAGAGTGTTAATATTAATCTGTGTTCTCTGTCAGTGTGTTAATATTCCTGAGGACAGTGGGGATGTTTTACACTTCACAGGGTGTATCTGACTGTGGGTCATGATATACACAGTGTGTCAGTGAGAGTGTTAATATTAATCTGTGTTCTCTGTCAGTGTGTTAATATTACTGAGGACAGTGGGGGTGTTTTACACTTCACAGGGTGTATCTGACTGTGGGTCATGATATACACAGTGTGTCAGTGAGTGTGTTAATATTAATCTGTGTTCTCTGTCAGTGTGCTAATATTACTGAGGACAGTGGGGGCGTTTTACACTTCACAGGGTGTATCTGACTGTGGGTCATGATGTACACAGTGTGTCAGTGAGTGTGTTAATATTAATCTGTGTTCTCTGTCAGTGTGTTAATATTACTGAGGACAGTGGGGGTGTTTTACACTTCACAGGGTGTATCTGACTGTGGGTCATGATATACACAGTGTGTCAGTGAGTGTGTTAATATTAATCTGTGTTCTCTGTCAGTGTGTTAATATTCCTGAGGACAGTGGGGGTGTTTTACACTTCACAGGGTGTATCTGACTGTGGGTCATGATGTACACAGTGTGTCAGTGAGTGTGTTAATATTAATCTGTGTTCCCTGTCAGTGTGTTAATATTACTGAGGACAGTGGGGGTGTTTTACACTTCACAGGGTGTATCTGACTGTGGGTCATGATATACACAGTGTTTCAGTGAGTGTGTTAATATTTATCTGTGTTCTCTGTCAGTGTGTTAATATTACTGAGGACAGGGGGGGTATTTTACACTTCACAGGGTTTATCTGACTGTGGGTCATGATGTACACAGTGTGTCAGTGAGTCTGTTAATATTAATCTGTGTTCTCTGTCAGTGTGTTAATATTACTGAGGACAGTGGGGGTGTTTTACACTTCACAGAGTGTATCTGACTGTGGGTCATGATATACACAGTGTGTCAGTGAGTGTGTTAATATTAATCTGTGTTCTCTGTCAGTGTGTTAATATTCCTGAGGACAGTGGGGGTGTTTTACACTTCACAGGGTGTATCTGACTATGGGTCATGATATACACAGTGTGTCAGTGAGTGTGTTAATATTAATCTGTGTTCTCTGTCAGTGTGTTAATATTCCTGAGGACAGTGGGGGTGTTTTACACTTCACAGGGTGTATCTGACTGTGGGTCATGATATACACAGTGTGTCAGTGAGTGTGTTAATATTAATCTGTGTTCTCTGTCAGTGTGTTAATATTACTGAGGACAGTGGGGGTGTTTTACACTTCACCGGGTGTATCTGACTGTGGGTCATGATATACACAGTGTGTCAGTGAGTGTGTTAATATTAATCTGTGTTCTCTGTCTGTGTGTTAACATTCCTGAGGACAGTGGGGATGTTTTACACTTCACAGGGTGTATCTGACTGTGGGTCATGATGTACACAGTGTGTCAGTGAGTGTGTTAATATTAATCTGTGTTCTCTGTCAGTGTGTTAATATTACTGAGGACAGTGGGGGTGTTTTACACTTCACAGGGTGTATCTGACTGTGGGTCATGATGTACACAGTGTGTCAGTGAGTGTGTTAATATTAATCTGTGTTCTCTGTCAGGTGTTAATATTACTGAGGACAGTGGGGGTGTTTTACACTTCAGAGGGTGTATCTGACTGTGGGTCATGATATACACAGTGTGTCAGTGAGTGTGTTAATATTAATCTGTGTTCTCTGTCTGTGTGTTAATATTCCTGAGGACAGTGGGGGTGTTTTACTCTTCACAGGGTTTATCTGACTGTGGGTCATGATATACACAGTGTGTCAGTGAGTGTGTTAATATTAATCTGTGTTCTCTGTCAGTGTGTTAATATTCCTGAGGACAGTGGGGGTGTTTTGCACTTCACAGGGTGTATCTGACTGTGGGTCATGATGTACACAGTGTGTCAGTGAGTGTGTTAATATTAATCTGTGTTCTCTGTCAGTGTGTTAATATTGCTGAGGACAGTGGGGGTGTTTTACACTTCACAGGGTGTATCTGACTGTGGGTCATGATATACACAATGTGTCAGTGAGAGTGTTAATATTAATCTGTGTTCTCTGAAAGTGTGTTAATATTCCTGAGGACAGTGGGGGTGTTTTACACTTCACAGGGTGTATCTGACTGTGGGTCATGATATACACAGTGTGTCAGTGAGTGTGTTAATATTAATCTGTGTTCTCTGTCAGTGTGTTAATATTCCTGAGGACAGTGGGGGTGTTTTACACTTCACAGGGTGTATCTGACTATGGGTCATGATATACACAGTGTGTCAGTGAGTGTGTTAATATTAATCTGTGTTCTCTGTCAGTGTGTTAATATTCCTGAGGACAGTGGGGGTGTTTTACACTTCACAGGGTGTATCTGACTGTGGGTCATGATATACACAGTGTGTCAGTGAGTGTGTTAATATTAATCTGTGTTCTCTGTCAGTGTGTTAATATTACTGAGGACAGTGGGGGTGTTTTACACTTCACCGGGTGTATCTGACTGTGGGTCATGATATACACAGTGTGTCAGTGAGTGTGTTAATATTAATCTGTGTTCTCTGTCTGTGTGTTAACATTCCTGAGGACAGTGGGGATGTTTTACACTTCACAGGGTGTATCTGACTGTGGGTCATGATGTACACAGTGTGTCAGTGAGTGTGTTAATATTAATCTGTGTTCTCTGTCAGTGTGTTAATATTACTGAGGACAGTGGGGGTGTTTTACACTTCACAGGGTGTATCTGACTGTGGGTCATGATGTACACAGTGTGTCAGTGAGTGTGTTAATATTAATCTGTGTTCTCTGTCAGGTGTTAATATTACTGAGGACAGTGGGGGTGTTTTACACTTCAGAGGGTGTATCTGACTGTGGGTCATGATATACACAGTGTGTCAGTGAGTGTGTTAATATTAATCTGTGTTCTCTGTCTGTGTGTTAATATTCCTGAGGACAGTGGGGGTGTTTTACTCTTCACAGGGTTTATCTGACTGTGGGTCATGATATACACAGTGTGTCAGTGAGTGTGTTAATATTAATCTGTGTTCTCTGTCAGTGTGTTAATATTCCTGAGGACAGTGGGGGTGTTTTGCACTTCACAGGGTGTATCTGACTGTGGGTCATGATATACACAATGTGTCAGTGAGAGTGTTAATATTAATCTGTGTTCTCTGAAAGTGTGTTAATATTCCTGAGGACAGTGGGGGTGTTTTACACTTCACAGGGTGTATCTGACTGTGGGTCATGATATACACAGTGTGTCAGTGAGTGTGTTAATATTAATCTGTGTTCTCTGTCAGTGTGTTAATATTCCTGAGGACAGTGGGGGTGTTTTACACTTCACAGGGTGTATCTGACTGTGGGTCATGATGTACACAGTGTGTCAGTGAGTGTGTTAATATTAATCTGTGTTCTCTGTCAGTGTGTTAATATTACTGAGGACAGTGGGGGTGTTTTACACTTCACAGGGTTTATCTGACTGTGGGTCATGATGTACACAGTGTGTCAGTGAGTGTGTTAATATTAATCTGTGTTCTCTGTCAGTGTGTTAATATTACTGAGAACAGTGGGGGTGTTTTACACTTCACAGGGTTTATCTGACTGTGAGTCATGATATACACAGTGTGTCAGTGAGTGTGTTAATATTAATCTGTGTTCTCTGTCAGTGTGTTAATATTACTGAGGACAGTGGGGCTGTTTTACACTTCACAGGGTTTATCTGACTGTGGGTCATGATGTACACAGTGTGTCAGTGAGTGTGTTAATATTAATCTGTGTTCTCTGTCAGGTGTTAATATTACTGAGGACAGTGGGTGTGTTTTACACTTCACATGGTGTATCTGACTGTGGGTCATGATGTACACAGTGTGTCAGTGAGTGTGTTAATATTAATCTGTGTACTCTGTCAGTGTGTTAATATTACTGAGGACAGTGGGGGTGTTTTACACTTCACAGGGTGTATCTGACTGTGGGTCATGATATACACAGTGTTTCAGTGAGTGTGTTAATATTTATCTGTGTTCTCTGTCAGTGTGTTAATATTACTGAGGACAGGGGGGGTATTTTACACTTCACAGGGTTTATCTGACTGTGGGTCATGATGTACACAGTGTGTCAGTGAGTCTGTTAATATTAATCTGTGTTCTCTGTCACTGTGTTAATATTACTGAGGACAGTGGGGGTGTTTTACACTTCACAGAGTGTATCTGACTGTGGGTCATGATATACACAGTGTGTCAGTGAGTGTGTTAATATTAATCTGTGTTCTCTGTCAGTGTGTTAATATTCCTGAGGACAGTGGGGGTGTTTTACACTTCACAGGGTGTATCTGACTATGGGTCATGATATACACAGTGTGTCAGTGAGTGTGTTAATATTAATCTGTGTTCTCTGTCAGTGTGTTAATATTCCTGAGGACAGTGGGGGTGTTTTACACTTCACAGGGTGTATCTGACTGTGGGTCATGATATACACAGTGTGTCAGTGAGTGTGTTAATATTAATCTGTGTTCTCTGTCAGTGTGTTAATATTACTGAGGACAGTGGGGGTGTTTTACACTTCACCGGGTGTATCTGACTGTGGGTCATGATATACACAGTGTGTCAGTGAGTGTGTTAATATTAATCTGTGTTCTCTGTCTGTGTGTTAACATTCCTGAGGACAGTGGGGATGTTTTACACTTCACAGGGTGTATCTGACTGTGGGTCATGATGTACACAGTGTGTCAGTGAGTGTGTTAATATTAATCTGTGTTCTCTGTCAGTGTGTTAATATTACTGAGGACAGTGGGGGTGTTTTACACTTCACAGGGTGTATCTGACTGTGGGTCATGATGTACACAGTGTGTCAGTGAGTGTGTTAATATTAATCTGTGTTCTCTGTCAGGTGTTAATATTACTGAGGACAGTGGGGGTGTTTTACACTTCAGAGGGTGTATCTGACTGTGGGTCATGATATACACAGTGTGTCAGTGAGTGTGTTAATATTAATCTGTGTTCTCTGTCAGTGTGTTAATATTCCTGAGGACAGTGGGGGTGTTTTACTCTTCACAGGGTTTATCTGACTGTGGGTCATGATATACACAGTGTGTCAGTGAGTGTGTTAATATTAATCTGTGTTCTCTGTCAGTGTGTTAATATTCCTGAGGACAGTGGGGGAGTTTTGCACTTCACAGGGTGTATCTGACTGTGGGTCATGATATACACAATGTGTCAGTGAGAGTGTTAATATTAATCTGTGTTCTCTGAAAGTGTGTTAATATTCCTGAGGACAGTGGGGGTGTTTTACACTTCACAGGGTGTATCTGACTGTGGGTCATGATATACACAGTGTGTCAGTGAGTGTGTTAATATTAATCTGTGTTCTCTGTCAGTGTGTTAATATTCCTGAGGACAGTGGGGGTGTTTTACACTTCACAGGGTGTATCTGACTGTGGGTCATGATGTACACAGTGTGTCAGTGAGTGTGTTAATATTAATCTGTGTTCTCTGTCAGTGTGTTAATATTACTGAGGACAGTGGGGGTGTTTTACACTTCACAGGGTTTATCTGACTGTGGGTCATGATGTACACAGTGTGTCAGTGAGTGTGTTAATATTAATCTGTGTTCTCTGTCAGTGTGTTAATATTACTGAGAACAGTGGGGGTGTTTTACACTTCACAGGGTTTATCTGACTGTGAGTCATGATATACACAGTGTGTCAGTGAGTGTGTTAATATTAATCTGTGTTCTCTGTCAGTGTGTTAATATTACTGAGGACAGTGGGGCTGTTTTACACTTCACAGGGTTTATCTGACTGTGGGTCATGATGTACACAGTGTGTCAGTGAGTGTGTTAATATTAATCTGTGTTCTCTGTCAGGTGTTAATATTACTGAGGACAGTGGGTGTGTTTTACACTTCACATGGTGTATCTGACTGTGGGTCATGATGTACACAGTGTGTCAGTGAGTGTGTTAATATTAATCTGTGTACTCTGTCAGTGTGTTAATATTACTGAGGACAGTGGGGGTGTTTTACACTTCACCGGGTGTATCTGACTGTGGGTCATGATGTACACAGTGTGTCAGTGAGTGTGTTAATATTAATCTGTGTTCTCTGTCAGTGTGTTAATATTCCTGAGGACAGTGGGGGTGTTTTACACTTCACAGGGTGTATCTGACTGTGGGTCATGATATACACAGTGTGTCAGTGAGTGTGTTAATATTAATCTGTGTTCTCAGTCAGTGTGTTAATATTCCTGAGGACAGTGGGGGTGTTTTACACTTCACAGGGTGTATCTGACTGTGGGTCATGATATACACAATGTGTCAGTGAGAGTGTTAATATTAATCTGTGTTCTCTGTCAGTGTGTTAATATTCCTGAGGACAGTGGGGGTGTTTTACACTTCACAGGGTGTAACTGACTGTGGGTCATGATATACACAGTGTGTCAGTGAGTGTGTTAATATTAATCTGTGTTCTCTGTCAGTGTGTTAATATTCCTGAGGACAGTGGGGGTGTTTTACACTTCACAGGGTTTATCTGACTGTGGGTCATGATGTACACAGTGTGTCAGTGAGTGTGTTAATATTAATCTGTGTTCTCTGTCAGTGTGTTAATATTCCTGAGGACTGTGGGGGTGTTTTACACTTCACAGGGTGTATCTGACTGTGGGTCATGATATACACAGTGTGTCAGTGAGTGTGTTAATATTAATCTGTATTCTCTGTCAGTGTGTTAATATTACTGAGGACAGTGGGGGTGTTTTACACTTCACAGTGTTTATCTGACTGTGGGTCATGATATACACAATGTGTCAGTGAGAGTGTTAATATTAATCTGTGTTCTCTGTCAGTGTGTTAATATTCCTGAGGACAGTGGGGGTGTTTTACACTTCACAGGGTGTAACTGACTGTGGGTCATGATATACACAGTGTGTCAGTGAGTGTGTTAATATTAATCTGTGTTCTCTGTCAGTGTGTTAATATTACTGAGGACAGTGGGTGTGTTTTACACTTCACCGGGTGTATCTGACTGTGGGTCATGATGTACACAGTGTGTCAGTGAGTGTGTTAATATTAATCTGTGTTCTCTGTCAGTGTGTTAATATTCCTGAGGACAGTGGGGGTGTTTTACAATTCACAGGGTGTATCTGACTGTGGGTCATGATATACACAGTGTGTCAGTGAGTGTGTTAATATTAATCTGTGTTCTCAGTCAGTGTGTTAATATTCCTGAGGACAGTGGGGGTGTTTTACACTTCACAGGGTGTATCTGACTGTGGGTCATGATATACACAATGTGTCAGTGAGAGTGTTAATATTAATCTGTGTTCTCTGTCAGTGTGTTAATATTCCTGAGGACAGTGTGGGTGTTTTACACTTCACAGGGTGTAACTGACTGTGGGTCATGATATACACAATGTGTCAGTGAGTGTGTTAATATTAATCTGTGTTCTCAGTCAGTGTGTTAATATTCCTGAGGACAGTGGGGGTGTTTTACACTTCACAGGGTGTATCTGACTGTGGGTCATGATATACACAATGTGTCAGTGAGAGTGTTAATATTAATCTGTGTTCTCTGTCAGTGTGTTAATATTCCTGAGGACAGTGGGGGTGTTTTACACTTCACAGGGTGTAACTGACTGTGGGTCATGATATACACAGTGTGTCAGTGAGTGTGTTAATATTAATCTGTGTTCTCTGTCAGTGTGTTAATATTCCTGAGGACAGTGGGGGTGTTTTACACTTCACAGGGTTTATCTGACTGTGGGTCATGATGTACACAGTGTGTCAGTGAGTGTGTTAATATTAATCTGTGTTCTCTGTCAGTGTGTTAATATTCCTGAGGACTGTGGGGGTGTTTTACACTTCACAGGGTGTATCTGACTGTGGGTCATGATATACACAGTGTGTCAGTGAGTGTGTTAATATTAATCTGTATTCTCTGTCAGTGTGTTAATATTACTGAGGACAGTGGGGGTGTTTTACACTTCACAGTGTTTATCTGACTGTGGGTCATGATATACACAATGTGTCAGTGAGAGTGTTAATATTAATCTGTGTTCTCTGTCAGTGTGTTAATATTCCTGAGGACAGTGGGGGTGTTTTACACTTCACAGGGTGTAACTGACTGTGGGTCATGATATACACAGTGTGTCAGTGAGTGTGTTAATATTAATCTGTGTTCTCTGTCAGTGTGTTAATATTACTGAGGACAGTGGGTGTGTTTTACACTTCACCGGGTGTATCTGACTGTGGGTCATGATGTACACAGTGTGTCAGTGAGTGTGTTAATATTAATCTGTGTTCTCTGTCAGTGTGTTAATATTCCTGAGGACAGTGGGGGTGTTTTACACTTCACAGGGTGTATCTGACTGTGGGTCATGATATACACAGTGTGTCAGTGAGTGTGTTAATATTAATCTGTGTTCTCAGTCAGTGTGTTAATATTCCTGAGGACAGTGGGGGTGTTTTACACTTCACAGGGTGTATCTGACTGTGGGTCATGATATACACAATGTGTCAGTGAGAGTGTTAATATTAATCTGTGTTCTCTGTCAGTGTGTTAATATTCCTGAGGACAGTGTGGGTGTTTTACACTTCACAGGGTGTAACTGACTGTGGGTCATGATATACACAGTGTGTCAGTGAGTGTGTTAATATTAATCTGTGTTCTCTGTCAGTGTGTTAATATTACTGAGGACAGTGGGGGTGTTTTACACTTCACAGGGTTTATCTGACTGTGGGTCATGATGTACACAGTGTGTCAGTGAGTGTGTTAATATTAATCTGTGTTCTCTGTCAGTGTGTTAATATTCCTGAGGACTGTGGGGGTGTTTTACACTTCACAGGGTGTATCTGACTGTGGGTCATGATATACACAGTGTGTCAGTGAGTGTGTTAATATTAATCTGTGTTCTCTGTCAGTGTGTTAATATTCCTGAGGACAGTGGGGGTGTTTTACACTTCACAGGGTGTATCTGACTGTGGGTCATGATATACACAATGTGTCAGTGAGAGTGTTAATATTAATCTGTGTTCTCTGTCAGTGTGTTAATATTCCTGAGGACATTGGGGGTCTTTTACACTTCACAGGGTGTAACTGACTGTGGGTCATGATATACACAGTGTGTCAGTGAGTGTGTTAATATTAATCTGTGTTCTCTGTCAGTGTGTTAATATTCCTGAGGACAGTGGGGGTGTTTGACACTTCACAGGGTTTATCTGACTGTGGGTCATGATGTACACAGTGTGTCAGTGAGTGTGTTAATATTAATCTGTGTTCTCTGTCAGTGTGTTAATATTCCTGAGGACAGTGGGGATGTTTTACACTTCACCGGGTGTATCTGACTGTGGGTCATGATATACACAGTGTGTCAGTGAGTGTGTTAATATTAATCTGTGTTCTCTGTCAGTGTGTTAATATTACTGAGGACAGTGGGGGTGTTTTACACTTCACAGGGTTTATCTGACTGTGGGTCATGATATACACAGTGTGTCAGTGAGTGTGTTAATATTAATCTGTGTTCTCTGTCACTGTGTTAATATTACTGAGGACAGTGGGGGTGTTTTACACTTCACAGGGTTTATCTGACTGTGAGTCATGATATACACAGTGTGTCAGTGAGTGTGTTAATATTAATCTGTGTTCTCTGTCAGTGTGTTAATATTACTGAGGACAGTGGGGGTGTTTTACACTTCACAGGGTTTATCTGACTGTGGGTCATGATGTACACAGTGTGTCAGTGAGTGTGTTAATATTAATCTGTGTTCTCTGTCAGTGTGTTAATATTCCTGAGGACAGTGGGGGTGTTTTACACTTCACAGGGTGTATCTGACTGTGGGTCATGATATACACAGTGTGTCAGTGAGTGTGTTAATATTAATCTGTGTTCTCTGTCAGTGTGTTAATATTACTGAGGACAGTGGGGGTGTTTTACACTTCACAGGGTGTATCTGACTGTGGGTCATGATATACACAGTGTGTCAGTGAGTGTGTTAATATTAATCTGTGTTCTCTGTCAGTGTGTTAATATTACTGAGGACAGTGGGGGTGTTTTACACTTCACAGGGTTTATCTGACTGTGGGTCATGATATACACAGTGTGTCAGTGAGTGTGTTAATATTAATCTGTGTTCTCTGTCAGTGTGTTAATATTACTGAGGACAGTGGGGGTGTTTTACACTTCACAGGGTGTATCTGACTGTGGGTCATGATATACACAGTGTGTCAGTGAGTGTGTTAATATTAATCTGTGTTCTCTGTCAGTGTGTTAATATTCCTGAGGACAGTGGGGGTGTTTTACACTTCACAGGGTTTATCTGACTGTGGGTCATGATGTACACAGTGTGTCAGTGAGTGTGTTAATATTAATCTGTGTTCTCTGTCAGTGTGTTAATATTACTGAGGACAGTGGGGGTGTTTTACACTTCACCGGTGTATCTGACTCTGGGTCATGATATACACAGTGTGTCATTGAGTGTGTTAATATTAATCTGTGTACTCTGTCAGTGTGTTAATATTACTGAGGACATTGGGGGTGTTTTACACTTCACAGGGTGTATCTGACTGTGGGTCATGATATACACAGTGTGTCAGTGAGTGTGTTAATATTAATCTGTGTTCTCTGTCAGTGTGTTAATATTCCTGAGGACAGTGGGGGTGTTTTACACTTCACAGGGTGTATCTGACTGTGGGTCATGATATACACAGTATGTCAGTGAGTGTGTTAATATTAATCTGTGTTCTCTGTCAGTGTGTTAATATTCCTGAGGACAGTGGGGGTGTTTTACACTTCACAGGGTGTATCTGACTGTGGGTCATGATATACAGAGTGTGTCAGTGAGTGTGTTAATATTAATCTGTGTTCTCTGTCAGTGTGTTAATATTCCTGAGGACAGTGGGGGTGTTTTACACTTCACAGGGTGTATCTGACTGTGGGTCATGATGTACACAGTGTGTCAGTGAGTGTGTTAATATTAATCTGTGTCCTCTGTCAGTGTGTTAATATTACTGAGGACAGTGGGGGTGTTTTACACTTCACAGTGTTTATCTGACTGTGGGTCATGATATGCACAGTGTATCAGTGAGTGTGTTAATATTAATCTGTGTTCTCTGTCAGTGTGTTAATATTACTGAGGACAGTGGGGGTGTTTTACACTTCACAGGGTGTATCTGACTGTGGGTCATGATATACACAGTGTGTCAGTGAGTGTGTTAATATTAATCTGTGTTCTCTGTCATTGTGCTAATATTACTGAGGACAGTGGGGGTGTTTTACACTTCACAGGGTGTATCTGACTGTGGGTCATGATATACACAGTGTGTCAGTGAGTGTGTTAATATTAATCTGTGTTCTCTGTCAGTGTGTTAATAATCCTGAGGACAGTGGGGGTGTTTTACACTTCACAGGGTGTATCTGACTGTGGGTCATGATGTACACAGTGTGTCAGTGAGTGTGTTAATATTAATCTGTGTTCTCTGTCAGTGTGTTAATATTACTGAGGACAGTGGGGGTGTTTTACACTTCACAGGGTTTATCTGACTGTGAGTCATGAGAAACACAGTGTGTCAGTGAGTGTGTTAATATTAATCTGTGTTCTCTGTCAGTGTGTTAATATTACTGAGGACAGTGGGGGTGTTTTACACTTCACAGGGTTTATCTGACTGTGGGTCATGATGTACACAGTGTGTCAGTGAGTGTGTTAATATTAATCTGTGTTCTCTGTCAGGTGTTAATATTACTGAGGACAGTGGGTGTGTTTTACACTTCACATGGTGTATCTGACTGTGGGTCATGATGTACACAGTGTGTCAGTGAGTGTGTTAATATTAATCTGTGTACTCTGTCAGTGTGTTAATATTACTGAGGACAGTGGGGGTGTTTTACACTTCACATGGTGTATCTGACTGTGGGTCATGATGTACACAGTGTGTCAGTGAGTGTGTTAATATTAATCTGTGTACTCTGTCAGTGTGTTAATATTACTGAGGACAGTGGGGGTGTTTTACACTTCACAGGGTGTATCTGACTGTGGGTCATGATGTACACAGTGTGTCAGTGAGCGTGTTAATATTAATCTGTGTACTCTGTCA
The DNA here is from genome assembly GCF_036365525.1 of Heterodontus francisci. Taxonomy (NCBI): domain Eukaryota; kingdom Metazoa; phylum Chordata; class Chondrichthyes; order Heterodontiformes; family Heterodontidae; genus Heterodontus; species Heterodontus francisci. Next base: position 520,827 of record NW_027141801.1, read on the forward strand.
GTGTGTTAATATTACTGAGGACAGTGGGGGTGTTTTACACTTCACCGGGTGTATCTGACTGTGGGTCATGATGTACACAGTGTGTCAGTGAGTGTGTTAATATTAATCTGTGTTCTCTGTCAGTGTGTTAATATTCCTGAGGACAGTGGGGGTGTTTTACACTTCACAGGGTGTATCTGACTGTGGGTCATGATATACACAGTGTGTCAGTGAGTGTGTTAATATTAATCTGTGTACTCTGTCAGTGTGTTAATATTACCAAGGACAGTGGGGGTGTTTTACACTTCACAGGGTGTATCTGACAGTGGGTCATGATATACACAGTGTGTCAGTGAGTCTGTTAATATTAATCTGTGTTCTCTGTCAGTGTGTTAATATTACTGAGGACAGTGGGGGTGTTTTACACTTCACAGGGTGTATCTGACTGTGGGTCATGATATACACAGTGTGTCAGTGAGTGTGTTAATATTAATCTGTGTTCTCTGTCAGTGTGTTAATATTACTGAGGACAGTGGGGGTGTTTTACACTTCACAGGGTGTATCTGACTGTGGGTCATGATATACACAGTGTGTCAGTGAGTGTGTTAATATTAATCTGTGTTCTCTGTCAGTGTGTTAATATTGCTGAGGACAGTGGGGGTGTTTTACACTTCACAGGGTGTATCTGACTGTGGGTCATGATTTACACAGTGTGTCAGTGAGTGTGTTAATATTAATCTGTGTACTCTGTCAGTGTGTTAATATTACTGAGGACAGTGGGGGTGTTTTACACTTCACAGGGTGTATCTGACTGTGGGTCATGATATACACAGTGTGTCAGTGAGTGTGTTAATATTAATCTGTGTTCTCTGTCAGTGTGTTAATATTCCTGAGGACAGTGGGGGTGTTTTACACTTCACAGGGTGTATCTGACTGTGGGTCATGATATACACAGTATGTCAGTGAGTGTGTTAATATTAATCTGTGTTCTCTGTCAGTGTGTTAATATTCCTGAGGACAGTGGGGGTGTTTTACACTTCACAGGGTGTATCTGACTGTGGGTCATGATATACAGAGTGTGTCAGTGAGTGTGTTAATATTAATCTGTGTTCTCTGTCAGTGTGTTAATATTCCTGAGGACAGTGGGGGTGTTTTACACTTAACAGGGTTTATCTGACTGTGGATCATGATGTACACAGTGTGTCAGTGAGAGTGTTAATATTAATCTGTGTCCTCTGTCAGTGTGTTAATATTACTGAGGACAGTGGGGGTGTTTTACACTTCACAGTGTTTATCTGACTGTGGGTCATGATATACACAGTGTATCAGTGAGTGTGTTAATATTAATCTGTGTTCTCTGTCAGTGTGTTAATATTACTGAGGACAGTGGGGGTGTTTTACACTTCACAGGGTGTATCTGACTGTGGGTCATGATATACACAATGTGTCAGTGAGTGTGTTAATATTAATCTGTGTTCTCTGTCAGTGTGTTAATATTACTGAGGACAGTGGGGGTGTTTTACACTTAACAGGGTTTATCTGACTGTGGGTCATGATATACACAGTGTGTCAGTGAGTGTGTTAATATTAATCTGTGTTCTCTGTCAGTGTGTTAATATTCCTGAGGACAGTGGGGATGTTTTACACTTCACCGGGTGTATCTGACTGTGGGTCATGATATACACAGTGTGTCAGTGAGTGTGTTAATATTAATCTGTGTTCTCTGTCACTGTGTTAATATTACTGAGGACAGTGGGGGTGTTTTACACTTCACCGGGTGTATCTGACTGTGGGTCATGATATACACAGTGTGTCAGTGAGTGTGTTAATATTAATCTGTGTACTCTGTCAGTGTGTTAATATTCCTGAGGACAGTGGGGGTGTTTTACACTTCACAGGGTTTATCTGACTGTGGGTCATGATATACACAGTGTGTCAGTGAGTGTGTTAATATTAATCTGTGTTCTCTGTCAGTGTGTTAATATTACTGAGGACAGTGGGGGTGTTTTACACTTCACAGGGTTTATCTGACTGTGGGTCATGATATACACAGTGTGTCAGTGAGTGTGTTAATATTAATCTGTGTTCTCTGTCACTGTGTTAATATTACTGAGGACAGTGGGGGTGTTTTACACTTCACAGGGTTTATCTGACTGTGAGTCATGATATACACAGTGTGTCAGTGAGTGTGTTAATATTAATCTGTGTTCTCTGTCAGTGTGTTATTATTACTGAGGACAGTGGGGGTGTTTTACACTTCACAGGGTTTATCTGACTGTGGGTCATGATGTACACAGTGTGTCAGTGAGTGTGTTAATATTAATCTGTGTTCTCTGTCAGTGTGTTAATATTCCTGAGGACAGTGGGGGTGTTTTACACTTCACAGGGTGTATCTGACTGTGGGTCATGATATACACAGTGTGTCAGTGAGTGTGTTAATATTAATCTGTGTTCTCTGTCAGTGTGTTAATATTACTGAGGACAGTGGGGGTGTTTTACACTTCACAGGGTTTATCTGACTGTGGGTCATGATATACACAGTGTGTCAGTGAGTGTGTTAATATTAATCTGTGTTCTCTGTCAGTGTGTTAATATTACTGAGGACAGTGGGGGTGTTTTACACTTCACAGGGTTTATCTGACTGTGGGTCATGATGTATACAGTGTGTCAGTGAGTGTGTTAATATTAATCTGTGTACTCTGTCAGTGTGTTAATATTACCGAGGACAGTTGGGGTGTTTTACACTTCACAGGGTGTATCTGACAGTGGGTCATGATATACACAGTGTGTCAGTGAGTCTGTTAATATTAATCTGTGTTCTCTGTCAGTGTGTTAATATTACTGAGGACAGTGGGGGTGTTTTACACTTCACAGGGTGTATCTGACTGTGGGTCATGATATACACAGTGTGTCAGTGAGTGTGTTAATATTAATCTGTGTTCTCTGTCAGTGTGTTAATATTACTGAGGACAGTGGGGGTGTTTTACACTTCACAGGGTGTATCTGACTGTGGGTCATGATATACACAGTGTGTCAGTGAGTGTGTTAATATTAATCTGTGTTCTCTGTCAGTGTGTTAATATTGCTGAGGACAGTGGGGGTGTTTTACACTTCACAGGGTGTATCTGACTGTGGGTCATGATTTACACAGTGTGTCAGTGAGTGTGTTAATATTAATCTGTGTACTCTGTCAGTGTGTTAATATTACTGAGGACAGTGGGGGTGTTTTACACTTCACAGGGTGTATCTGACTGTGGGTCATGATATACACAGTGTGTCAGTGAGTGTGTTAATATTAATCTGTGTTCTCTGTCAGTGTGTTAATATTCCTGAGGACAGTGGGGGTGTTTTACACTTCACAGGGTGTATCTGACTGTGGGTCATGATATACACAGTATGTCAGTGAGTGTGTTAATATTAATCTGTGTTCTCTGTCAGTGTGTTAATATTCCTGAGGACAGTGGGGGTGTTTTACACTTCACAGGGTGTATCTGACTGTGGGTCATGATATACAGAGTGTGTCAGTGAGTGTGTTAATATTAATCTGTGTTCTCTGTCAGTGTGTTAATATTCCTGAGGACAGTGGGGGTGTTTTACACTTAACAGGGTTTATCTGACTGTGGATCATGATGTACACAGTGTGTCAGTGAGAGTGTTAATATTAATCTGTGTCCTCTGTCAGTGTGTTAATATTACTGAGGACAGTGGGGGTGTTTTACACTTCACAGTGTTTATCTGACTGTGGGTCATGATATACACAGTGTATCAGTGAGTGTGTTAATATTAATCTGTGTTCTCTGTCAGTGTGTTAATATTACTGAGGACAGTGGGGGTGTTTTACACTTCACAGGGTGTATCTGACTGTGGGTCATGATATACACAGTGTGTCAGTGAGTGTGTTAATATTAATCTGTGTTCTCTGTCAGTGTGTTAATATTACTGAGGACAGTGGGGGTGTTTTACACTTAACAGGGTTTATCTGACTGTGGGTCATGATATACACAGTGTGTCAGTGAGTGTGTTAATATTAATCTGTGTTCTCTGTCAGTGTGTTAATATTACTGAGGACAGTGGGGGTGTTTTACACTTCACAGGGTGTATCTGACTGTGGGTCATGATATACACAGTGTGTCAGTGAGTGTGTTAATATTAATCTGTGTTCTCTGTCAGTGTGTTAATATTCCTGAGGACAGTGGGGGTGTTTTACACTTCACAGGGTTTATCTGACTGTGGGTCATGATATACACAGTGTGTCAGTGAGTGTGTTAATATTAATCTGTGTTCTCTGTCAGTGTGTTAATATTACTGAGGACAGTGGGGGTGTTTTACACTTCACAGGGTTTATCTGACTGTGGGTCATGATATACACAGTGTGTCGGTGAGTGTGTTAATATTAATCTGTGTTCTCTGTCAGTGTGTTAATATTACTGAGGACAGTGGGGGTGTTTTACACTTCACAGGGTTTATCTGACTGTGGGTCATGATGTATACAGTGTGTCAGTGAGAGTGTTAATATTAATCTGTGTTCTCTGTCAGTGTGTTAATATTACTGAGGACAGTGGGGGTGTTTTACACTTCACAGGGTGTATCTGACAGTGGGTCATGATATACACAGTGTGTCAGTGAGTCTGTTAATATTAATCTGTGTTCTCTGTCAGTGTGTTAATATTACTGAGGACAGTGGGGGTGTTTTACACATCACAGGGTGTATCTGACTGTGGGTCATGATATACACAGTGTGTCAGTGAGTGTGTTAATATTAATCTGTGTTCTCTGTCATTGTGCTAATATTACTGAGGACAGTGGGGGTGTTTTACACTTCACAGGGTGTATCTGACTGTGGGTCATGATGTACACAGTGTGTCAGTGAGTGTGTTAATATTAATCTGTGTTCTCTGTCAGTGTGTTAATATTACTGAGGACAGTGGGGGTGTTTTACACTTCACAGGGTGTATCTGACTGTGGGTCATGATGTACACAGTGTGTCAGTGAGTGTGTTAATATTAATCTGTGTTCTCTGTCAGTGTGTTAATATTACTGAGGACAGTGGGGGTGTTTTACACTTCACCGGGTGTATCTGACTCTGGGTCATGATGTACACAGTGTGTCAGTGAGTGTGTTAATATTAATCTGTGTTCTCTGTCAGTGTGTTAATATTACTGAGGACAGTGGGGGTGTTTTACACTTCACAGGGTGTATCTGACTGTGGGTCATGATATACACAGTGTGTCAGTGAGTGTGTTAATATTAATCTGTGTTCTCTGTCAGAGTGTTAATATTGCTGAGGACAGTGGGGGTGTTTTACACTTCACAGGGTGTATCTGACTGTGGGTCATGATATACACAGTGTGTCAGTGAGTGTGTTAATATTAATCTGTGTACTCTGTCAGTGTGTTAATATTACTGAGGACAGTGGGGGTGTTTTACACTTCACAGGGTGTATCTGACTGTGGGTCATGATATACACAGTGTGTCAGTGAGTGTGTTAATATTAATCTGTGTTCTCTGTCAGTGTGTTAATATTCCTGAGGACAGTGGGGGTGTTTTACACTTCACAGGGTGTATCTGACTGTGGGTCATGATATACACAGTATGTCAGTGAGTGTGTTAATATTAATCTGTGTTGTCTGTCAGTGTGCTAATATTACTGAGGACAGTGGGGGTGTTTTACACTTCACAGGGTGTATCTGACTGTGGGTCATGATGTACACAGTGTGTCAGTGAGTGTGTTAATATTAATCTGTGTTCTCTGTCAGTGTGTTAATATTACTGAGGACAGTGGGGGTGTTTTACACTTCACCGGGTGTATCTGACTCTGGGTCATGATGTACACAGTGTGTCAGTGAGTGTGTTAATATTAATCTGTGTTCTCTGTCAGTGTGTTAATATTACTGAGGACAGTGGGGGTGTTTTACACTTCACAGTGTTTATCTGACTGTGGGTCATGATATACACAGTGTGTCAGTGAGTGTGTTAATATTAATCTGTGTACTCTGTCAGTGTGTTAATATTACTGAGGACAGTGGGGGTGTTTTACACTTCACAGGGTGTATCTGACTGTGGGTAATGATATACACAGTGTGTCAGTGAGTGTGTTAATATTAATCTGTGTTCTCTGTCAGTGTGTTAATATTACTGAGGACAGTGGGGGTGTTTTACACTTCACAGGGTGTATCTGACTGTGGGTCATGATATACACAGTGTGTCAGTGAGTGTGTTAATATTAATCTGTGTTCTCTGTCAGTGTGTTAATATTCCTGAGGACAGTGGGGGTGCTTTACACTTCACAGGGTGTATCTGACTGTGGGTCATGATGTACACAGTGTGTCAGTGAGTGTGTTAATATTAATCTGTGTTCTCTGTCAGTGTGTTAATATTACTGAGGACAGTGGGGGTGTTTTACACTTCACAGGGTGTATCTGACTGTGGGTCATGATATACACAGTGTGTCAGTGAGTGTGTTAATATTAATCTGTGTTCTCTGTCAGTGTGTTAATATTCCTGAGGACAGTGGGGGTGTTTTACACTTCACAGGGTGTATCTGACTGTGGGTCATGATGTACACAGTGTGTCAGTGAGTGTGTTAATATTAATCTGTGTTCTCTGTCATTGTGTTAATATTACTGAGGACAGTGGGGGTGTTTTACACTTCACCGGGTGTATCTGACTCTGGGTCATGATGTACACAGTGTGTCAGTGAGTGTGTTAATATTAATCTGTGTTCTCTGTCAGTGTGTTAATATTCCTGAGGACAGTGGGGGTGTTTTACACTTCACAGGGTGTATCTGACTGTGGGTCATGATATACACAGAGTGTCAGTGAGTGTGTTAATATTAATCTGTGTTCTCTGTCAGTGTGTTAATATTACTGAGGACAGTGGGGGTGTTTTACACTTCACAGGGTGTATCTGACTGTGGGTCATGATATACACAGTGTGTCAGTGAGTGTGTTAATATTAATCTGTGTACTCTGTCAGTGTGTTAATATTACTGAGGACAGTGGGGGTGTTTTACACTTCACAGGGTGTATGTGACTGTGGGTCATGATATACACAGTGTGTCAGTGTGTGTGTTAATATTAATCTGTGTTCTCTGTCAGTGTGTTAATATTACTGAGGACAGTGGGGGTGTTTTACACTTCACAGGGTGTATCTGACTGTGGGACATGATATACACAGTGTGTCAGTGAGTGTGTTAATATTAATCTGTGTTCTCTGTCAGTGTGTTAATATTCCTGAGGACAGTGGGGGTGTTTTACACTTCACAGGGTGTATCTGACTGTGGGTCATGATATACAGAGTGTGTCAGTGAGTGTGTTAATATTAATCTGTGTTCTCTGTCAGTGTGTTAATATTCCTGAGGACAGTGGGGGTGTTTACACTTCACAGGGTGTATCTGACTGTGGGTCATGATGTACACAGTGTGTCAGTGAGTGTGTTAATATTAATCTGTGTCCTCTGTCAGTGTGTTAATATTACCGAGGACAGTGGGGGTGTTTTACACTTCACAGTGTTTATCTGACTGTGGGTCATGATATACACAGTGTATCAGTGAGTGTGTTAATATTAATCTGTGTTCTCTGTCAGTGTGTTAATATTGCTGAGGACAGTGGGGGTGTTTTACACTTCACAGGGTGTATCTGACTGTGGGTCATGATGTACACAGTGTGTCAGTGAGTGTGTTAATATTAATCTGTGTACTCTGTCAGTGTGTTAATATTACTGAGGACAGTGGGGATGTTTTACACATCACAGGGTGTATCTGACTGTGGGTCATAATGTACACAGTGTGTCAGTGAGTGAGTTAATATTAATCTGTGTTCTCTGTCAGTGTGTTAATATTCCTGAGGGCAGTGGGGATGTTTTACACTTCACAGGGTGTATCTGACTGTGGGTCATGATGTACACAGTGTGTCAGTGAGGGTGTTAATATTAATCTGTGTTCTCTGTCAGTGTGTTAATATTACTGAGGACAGTGGGGGTGTTTTACACTTCACAGGGTGTATCTGACTGTGGGTCATGATATACACAGTGTGTCAGTGAGTGTGTTAATATTAATCTGTGTTCTCTGTCAGTGTGTTAATATTACTGAGGACAGTGGGGGTGTTTTACACTTCACAGGGTGTATCTGACTGTGGGTCATGATATACACAGTGTGTCAGTGAGTGTGTTAATATTAATCTGTGTACTCTGTCAGTGTGTTAATATTACTGAGGACAGTGGGGGTGTTTTACACTTCACAGGGTGTATGTGACTGTGGGTCATGATATACACAGTGTGTCAGTGTGTGTGTTAATATTAATCTGTGTTCTCTGTCAGTGTGTTAATATTACTGAGGACAGTGGGGGTGTTTTACACTTCACAGGGTGTATCTGACTGTGGGACATGATATACACAGTGTGTCAGTGAGTGTGTTAATATTAATCTGTGTTCTCTGTCAGTGTGTTAATATTCCTGAGGACAGTGGGGGTGTTTTACACTTCACAGGGTGTATCTGACTGTGGGTCATGATATATAGAGTGTGTCAGTGAGTGTGTTAATATTAATCTGTGTTCTCTGTCAGTGTGTTAATATTCCTGAGGACAGTGGGGGTGTTTACACTTCACAGGGTGTATCTGACTGTGGGTCATGATGTACACAGTGTGTCAGTGAGTGTGTTAATATTAATCTGTGTCCTCTGTCAGTGTGTTAATATTACCGAGGACAGTGGGGGTGTTTTACACTTCACAGTGTTTATCTGACTGTGGGTCATGATATACACAGTGTATCAGTGAGTGTGTTAATATTAATCTGTGTTCTCTGTCAGTGTGTTCATATTGCTGAGGACAGTGGGGGTGTTTTACACTTCACAGGGTGTATCTGACTGTGGGTCATAATGTACACAGTGTGTCAGTGAGTGAGTTAATATTAATCTGTGTTCTCTGTCAGTGTGTTAATATTCCTGAGGGCAGTGGGGATGTTTTACACTTCACAGGGTGTATCTGACTGTGGGTCATGATGTACACAGTGTGTCAGTGAGGGTGTTAATATTAATCTGTGTTCTCTGTCAGTGTGTTAATATTACTGAGGACAGTGGGGGTGTTTTACACTTCACAGGGTGTATCTGACTGTGGGTCATGATATACACAGTGTGTCAGTGAGTGTGTTAATATTAATCTGTGTTCTCTGTCAGTGTGTTAATATTACTGAGGACAGTGGGGGTGTTTTACACTTCGGGTGTATCTGACTGTGGGTCATGATATACACAGTGTGTCAGTGAGTGTGTTAATATTAATCTGTGTTCTCTGTCAGTGTGTTAATATTGCTGAGGACAGTGGGGGTGTTTTACACTTCACAGGGTGTATCTGACTGTGGGTCATGATGTACACAGTGTGTCAGTGAGTGTGTTAATATTAGTCTGTGTTCTCTGTCAGTGTGTTAATATTCCTGAGGACAGTGGGGGTGTTTTACACTTCACAGGGTTTATCTGACTCTGGGTCATGATATACACAGTGTGTCAGTGAGTGTGTTAATATTAATCTATGTTCTCTGTCAGTGTGTTAATATTCCTGAGGACTGTGGGGGTGTTTTACACTTCACAGGGTGTATCTGACTGTGGGTCATGATGTACACAGTGTGTCAGTGAGTGTGTTAATATTAATCTGTGTTCTCTGTCAGTGTGTTAATATTACTGAGGACAGTGGGGGTGTTTTACACTTCACCGGGTGTATCTGACTGTGGGTCATGATGTACACAGTGTGTCAGTGAGTGTGTTAATATTAATCTGTGTTCTCTGTCAGTGTGTTAATATTACTGAGGACAGTGGGGGTGTTTTACACTTCACAGGGTGTATCTGACTGTGGGTCATGATATACACAGTGTGTCAGTGAGTGTGTTAATATTAATCTGTGTTCTCTGTTAGTGTGTTAATATTGCTGAGGACAGTGGGGGTGTTTTACACTTCACAGGGTGTATCTGACTGTGGGTCATGATATACACAGTGTGTCAGTGAGTGTGTTAATATTAATCTGTGTACTCTGTCAGTGTGTTAATATTACTGAGGACAGTGGGGGTGTTTTACACTTCACAGGGTGTATCTGACTGTGGGTCATGATATACACAGTGTGTCAGTGAGTGTGTTAATATTAATCTGTGTTCTCTGTCAGTGTGTTAATATTACTGAGGACAGTGGGGGTGTTTTACACTTCACAGGGTGTATCTGACTGTGGGTCATGATATACACAGTGTGTCAGTGAGTGTGTTAATATTAATCTGTGTTCTCTGTCAGTGTGTTAATATTCCTGAGGACAGTGGGGGTGTTTTACACTTCACAGGGTGTATCTGACTGTGGGTCATGATATACAGAGTGTGTCAGTGAGTGTGTTAATATTAATCTGCGTTCTCTGTCAGTGTGTTAATATTCCTGAGGACAGTGGGGGTGTTTACACTTCACAGGGTGTATCTGACTGTGGGTCATGATGTACACAGTGTGTCAGTGAGTGTGTTAATATTAATCTGTGTCCTCTGTCAGTGTGTTAATATTAATGAGGACAGTGGGGGTGTTTTACACTTCACAGTGTTTATCTGACTGTGGGTCATGATATACACAGTGTATCAGTGAGTGTGTTAATATTAATCTGTGTTCTCTGTCAGTGTGTTAATATTGCTGAGGACAGTGGGGGTGTTTCACACTTCACAGGGTTTATCTGACTGTGGGTCATGATGTACACAGTGTGTCAGTGAGTGTGTTAATATTAATCTGTGTTCTCTGTCAGTGTGTTAATATTCCTGAGGACAGTGGGGGTGTTTTACACTTCACAGGGTGTATCTGACTGTGGGTCATGATGTACACAGTGTGTCAGTGAGTGTGTTAATATTAATCTGTGTTCTCTGTCAGTGTGTTAATATTCCTGAGGACAGTGGGGGTGTTTTACACTTCACCGGGTGTATCTGACTCTGGGTCATGATGTACACAGTGTGTCAGTGAGTGTGTTAATATTAATCTGTGTTCTCTGTCAGTGTGTTAATATTACTGAGGACAGTGGGGGTGTTTTACACTTCACAGGGTGTATCTGACTGTGGGTCATGATATACACAGTGTGTCAGTGAGTGTGTTAATATTAATCTGTGTTCTCTGTCAGTGTGTTAATATTCCTGAGGACAGTGGGGGTGTTTTACACTTCGGGTGTATCTGACTGTGGGTCATGATATACACAGTGTGTCAGTGAGTGTGTTAATATTAATCTGTGTTCTCTGTCAGTGTGTTAATATTGCTGAGGACAGTGGGGGTGTTTTACACTTCACAGGGTGTATCTGACTGTGGGTCATGATGTACACAGTGTGTCAGTGAGTGTGTTAATATTAGTCTGTGTTCTCTGTCAGTGTGTTAATATTCCTGAGGACAGTGGGGGTGTTTTACACTTCACAGGGTTTATCTGACTCTGGGTCATGATATACAGAGTGTGTCAGTGAGTGTGTTAATATTAATCTATGTTCTCTGTCAGTGTGTTAATATTCCTGAGGACTGTGGGGGTGTTTTACACTTCACAGGGTGTATCTGACTGTGGGTCATGATATACACAGTGTGTCAGTGAGTGTGTTAATATTAATCTGTGTTCTCTGTCAGTGTGTTAATATTACTGAGGACAGTGGGGGTGTTTTACACTTCACAGGGTGTATCTGACTGTGGGTCATGATATACACAGTGTGTCAGTGAGTGTGTTAATATTAATCTGTGTTCTCTGTCAGTGTGTTAATATTCCTGAGGACAGTGGGGGTGTTTTACACTTCACAGGGTGTATCTGACTGTGGGTCATGATGTACACAGTGTGTCAGTGAGTGTGTTAATATTAATCTGTGTTCTCTGTCAGTGTGTTAATATTACTGAGGACAGTGGGGGTGTTTTACACTTCACAGGGTGTATCTGACTGTGGGTCATGATATACACAGTGTGTCAGTGAGTGTGTTAATATTAATCTGTGTTCTCTGTCAGTGTGTTAATATTCCTGAGGACAGTGGGGGTGTTTTACACTTCACAGGGTGTATCTGACTGTGGGTCATGATGTACACAGTGTGTCAGTGAGTGTGTTAATATTAGTCTGTGTTCTCTGTCAGTGTGTTAATATTGCTGAGGACAGTGGGGGTGTTTTACACTTCACAGGGTTTATCTGACTCTGGGTCATGATATACAGAGTGTGTCAGTGAGTGTGTTAATATTAATCTATGTTCTCTGTCAGTGTGTTAATATTCCTGAGGACTGTGGGGGTGTTTTACACTTCACAGGGTGTATCTGACTGTGGGTCATGATATACACAGTGTGTCAGTGAGTGTGTTAATATTAATCTGTGTTCTCTGTCAGTGTGTTAATATTACTGAGGACAGTGGGGGTGTTTTACACTTCACAGGGTGTATCTGACTGTGGGTCATGATATACACAGTGTGTCAGTGAGTGTGTTAATATTAATCTGTGTTCTCTGTCAGTGTGTTAATATTCCTGAGGACAGTGGGGGTGTTTTACACTTCACAGGGTGTATCTGACTGTGGGTCATGATGTACACAGTGTGTCAGTGAGTGTGTTAATATTAATCTGTGTTCTCTGTCAGTGTGTTAATATTACTGAGGACAGTGGGGGTGTTTTACACTTCACAGGGTGTATCTGACTGTGGGTCATGATATACACAGTGTGTCAGTGAGTGTGTTAATATTAATCTGTGTTCTCTGTCAGTGTGTTAATATTCCTGAGGACAGTGGGGGTGTTTTACACTTCACAGGGTGTATCTGACTGTGGGTCATGATGTACACAGTGTGTCAGTGAGTGTGTTAATATTAATCTGTGTTCTCTGTCATTGTGTTAATATTACTGAGGACAGTGGGGGTGTTTTACACTTCACCGGGTGTATCTGACTCTGGGTCATGATGTACACAGTGTGTCAGTGAGTGTGTTAATATTAATCTGTGTTCTCTGTCAGTGTGTTAATATTACTGAGGACAGTGGGGGTGTTTTACACTTCACAGGGTGTATCTGACTGTGGGTCATGATATACACAGTGTGTCAGTGAGTGTGTTAATATTAATCTGTGTTCTCTGTCAGTGTGTTAATATTACTGAGGACAGTGGGGGTGTTTTACACTTCACAGGGTGTATCTGACTGTGGGTCATGATATACACAGTGTGTCAGTGAGTGTGTTAATATTAATCTGTGTACTCTGTCAGTGTGTTAATATTACTGAGGACAGTGGGGGTGTTTTACACTTCACAGGGTGTATCTGACTGTGGGTCATGATATACACAGTGTGTCAGTGTGTGTGTTAATATTAATCTGTGTTCTCTGTCAGTGTGTTAATATTACTGAGGACAGTGGGGGTGTTTTACACTTCACAGGGTGTATCTGACTGTGGGACATGATATACACAGTGTGTCAGTGAGTGTGTTAATATTAATCTGTGTTCTCTGTCAGTGTGTTAATATTCCTGAGGACAGTGGGGGTGTTTTACACTTCACAGGGTGTATCTGACTGTGGGTCATGATATACAGAGTGTGTCAGTGAGTGTGTTAATATTAATCTGTGTTCTCTGTCAGTGTGTTAATATTCCTGAGGACAGTGGGGGTGTTTACACTTCACAGGGTGTATCTGACTGTGGGTCATGATGTACACAGTGTGTCAGTGAGTGTGTTAATATTAATCTGTGTCCTCTGTCAGTGTGTTAATATTACCGAGGACAGTGGGGGTGTTTTACACTTCACAGTGTTTATCTGACTGTGGGTCATGATATACACAGTGTATCAGTGAGTGTGTTAATATTAATCTGTGTTCTCTGTCAGTGTGTTAATATTGCTGAGGACAGTGGGGGTGTTTTACACTTCACAGGGTGTATCTGACTGTGGGTCATGATGTACACAGTGTGTCAGTGAGTGTGTTAATATTAATCTGTGTACTCTGTCAGTGTGTTAATATTACTGAGGACAGTGGGGATGTTTTACACATCACAGGGTGTATCTGACTGTGGGTCATAATGTACACAGTGTGTCAGTGAGTGAGTTAATATTAATCTGTGTTCTCTGTCAGTGTGTTAATATTCCTGAGGGCAGTGGGGATGTTTTACACTTCACAGGGTGTATCTGACTGTGGGTCATGATGTACACAGTGTGTCAGTGAGGGTGTTAATATTAATCTGTGTTCTCTGTCAGTGTGTTAATATTACTGAGGACAGTGGGGGTGTTTTACACTTCACAGGGTGTATCTGACTGTGGGTCATGATATACACAGTGTGTCAGTGAGTGTGTTAATATTAATCTGTGTTCTCTGTCAGTGCGTTAATATTACTGAGGACAGTGGGGGTGTTTTACACTTCACAGGGTGTATCTGACTGTGGGTCATGATATACAGAGTGTGTCAGTGAGTGTGTTAATATTAATCTGCGTTCTCTGTCAGTGTGTTAATATTCCTGAGGACAGTGGGGGTGTTTACACTTCACAGGGTGTATCTGACTGTGGGTCATGATGTACACAGTGTGTCAGTGAGTGTGTTAATATTAATCTGTGTCCTCTGTCAGTGTGTTAATATTACTGAGGACAGTGGGGGTGTTTTACACTTCACAGTGTTTATCTGACTGTGGGTCATGATATACACAGTGTATCAGTGAGTGTGTTAATATTAATCTGTGTTCTCTGTCAGTGTGTTAATATTGCTGAGGACAGTGGGGGTGTTTCACACTTCACAGGGTGTATCTGACTGTGGGTCATGATGTACACAGTGTGTCAGTGAGTGTGTTAATATTAATCTGTGTTCTCTGTCAGTGTGTTAATATTCCTGAGGACAGTGGGGGTGTTTTACACTTCACAGGGTGTATCTGACTGTGGGTCATGATGTACACAGTGTGTCAGTGAGTGTGTTAATATTAATCTGTGTTCTCTGTCAGTGTGTTAATATTCCTGAGGACAGTGGGGGTGTTTTACACTTCACCGGGTGTATCTGACTCTGGGTCATGATGTACACAGTGTGTCAGTGAGTGTGTTAATATTAATCTGTGTTCTCTGTCAGTGTGTTAATATTACTGAGGACAGTGGGGGTGTTTTACACTTCGGGTGTATCTGACTGTGGGTCATGATATACACAGTGTGTCAGTGAGTGTGTTAATATTAATCTGTGTTCTCTGTCAGTGTGTTAATATTGCTGAGGACAGTGGGGGTGTTTTACACTTCACAGGGTGTATCTGACTGTGGGTCATGATGTACACAGTGTGTCAGTGAGTGTGTTAATATTAGTCTGTGTTCTCTGTCAGTGTGTTAATATTCCTGAGGACAGTGGGGGTGTTTTACACTTCACAGGGTTTATCTGACTCTGGGTCATGATATACAGAGTGTGTCAGTGAGTGTGTTAATATTAATCTATGTTCTCTGTCAGTGTGTTAATATTCCTGAGGACTGTGGGGGTGTTTTACACTTCACAGGGTGTATCTGACTGTGGGTCATGATGTACACAGTGTGTCAGTGAGTGTGTTAATATTAATCTGTGTTCTCTGTCAGTGTGTTAATATTACTGAGGACAGTGGGGGTGTTTTACACTTCACCGGGTGTATCTGACTGTGGGTCATGATGTACACAGTGTGTCAGTGAGTGTGTTAATATTAATCTGTGTTCTCTGTCAGTGTGTTAATATTACTGAGGACAGTGGGGGTGTTTTACACTTCACAGGGTGTATCTGACTGTGGGTCATGATATACACAGTGTGTCAGTGAGTGTGTTAATATTAATCTGTGTTCTCTGTTAGTGTGTTAATATTGCTGAGGACAGTGGGGGTGTTTTACACTTCACAGGGTGTATCTGACTGTGGGTCATGATATACACAGTGTGTCAGTGAGTGTGTTAATATTACTCTGTGTACTCTGTCAGTGTGTTAATATTACTGAGGACAGTGGGGGTGTTTTACACTTCACAGGGTGTATCTGACTGTGGGTCATGATATACACAGTGTGTCAGTGAGTGTGTTAATATTAATCTGTGTTCTCTGTCAGTGTGTTAATATTACTGAGGACAGTGGGGGTGTTTTACGCTTCACAGGGTGTATCTGACTGTGGGTCATGATATACACAGTGTGTCAGTGAGTGTGTTAATATTAATCTGTGTTCTCTGTCAGTGTGTTAATATTCCTGAGGACAGTGGGGGTGTTTTACACTTCACAGGGTGTATCTGACTGTGGGTCATGATATACAGAGTGTGTCAGTGAGTGTGTTAATATTAATCTGCGTTCTCTGTCAGTGTGTTAATATTCCTGAGGACAGTGGGGGTGTTTACACTTCACAGGGTGTATCTGACTGTGGGTCATGATGTACACAGTGTGTCAGTGAGTGTGTTAATATTAATCTGTGTCCTCTGTCAGTGTGTTAATATTACTGAGGACAGTGGGGGTGTTTTACACTTCACAGTGTTTATCTGACTGTGGGTCATGATATACACAGTGTATCAGTGAGTGTGTTAATATTAATCTGTGTTCTCTGTCAGTGTGTTAATATTGCTGAGGACAGTGGGGGTGTTTCACACTTCACAGGGTGTATCTGACTGTGGGTCATGATGTACACAGTGTGTCAGTGAGTGTGTTAATATTAATCTGTGTTCTCTGTCAGTGTGTTAATATTCCTGAGGACAGTGGGGGTGTTTTACACTTCACAGGGTGTATCTGACTGTGGGTCATGATGTACACAGTGTGTCAGTGAGTGTGTTAATATTAATCTGTGTTCTCTGTCAGTGTGTTAATATTCCTGAGGACAGTGGGGGTGTTTTACACTTCACCGGGTGTATCTGACTCTGGGTCATGATGTACACAGTGTGTCAGTGAGTGTGTTAATATTAATCTGTGTTCTCTGTCAGTGTGTTAATATTACTGAGGACAGTGGGGGTGTTTTACACTTCACAGGGTGTATCTGACTGTGGGTCATGATATACACAGTGTGTCAGTGAGTGTGTTAATATTAATCTGTGTTCTCTGTCAGTGTGTTAATATTGTTGAGGACTGTGGGGGTGTTTTACACTTCACAGGGTGTATCTGGCTGTGGGTCATGATATACACAGTGTGTCAGTGAGTGTGTTAATATTAATCTGTGTACTCTGTCAGTGTGTTAATATTACTGAGGACAGTGGGGATGTTTTACACTTCACAGGGTGTATCTGACTGTGGGTCATAATGTACACAGTGTGTCAGTGAGTGTGTTAATATTAATCTGTGTTCTCTGTCAGTGTGTTAATATTCCTGAGGGCAGTGGGGATGTTTTACACTTCACAGGGTGTATCTGACTGTGGGTCATAATGTACACAGTGTGTCAGTGAGTGTGTTTATATTAATCTGTGTTCTCTGTCAGTGTGTTAATATTCCTGAGGACAGTGGGGGTGTTTTACACTTCACAGGGTGTATCTGACTGTGGGTCATGATGTACACAGTGTGTCAGTGAGTGTGTTAATATTAATCTGTGTTCTCTGTCAGTGTGTTAATATTCCTGAGGACAGTGGGGGTGTTTTACACTTCACAGGGTTTATCTGACTGTGGGTCATGATGTACACAGTGTGTCAGTGAGTGTGTTAATATTAATCTGTGTTCTCTGTCAGGGTGTTAATATTCCTGAGGACAGTGGGGGTGTTTTACACTTCACAGGGTTTATCTGACTGTGGGTCATGATATACACAGTGTGTCAGTGAGTGTGTTAATATTAATCTGTGTTCTCTGTCAGTGTGTTAATATTACTGAGGACAGTGGGTGTGTTTTACACTTCACCGGGTGTATCTGACTGTGGGTCATGATGTACACAGAGTGTCAGTGAGTGTGTTAATATTAATCTGTGTTCTCTGTCAGTGTGTTAATATTACTGAGGACAGTGGGGGGTTTTTACACTTCACAGGGTGTATCTGACTGTGGGTCATGATATACACAGTGTGTCAGTGAGTGTGTTAATATTAATCTGTGTTCTCTGTCAGTGTGTTAATATTACTGAGGACAGTGGGGGTGTTTTACACTTCACAGGGTGTATCTGACTGTGGGTCATGATATACACAGTGTGTCAGTGAGTGTGTTAATATTAATCTGTGTACTCTGTCAGTGTGTTAATATTACTGAGGACAGTGGGGGTGTTTTACACTTCACAGGGTGTATCTGACTGTGGGTCATGATATACACAGTGTGTCAGTGAGTGTGTTAATATTAATCTGTGTTCTCTGTCAGTGTGTTAATATTACTGAGGACAGTGGGGGTGTTTTACACTTCACAGGGTGTATCTGACTGTGGGTCATGATATACACAGTGTGTCAGTGAGTGTGTTAATATTAATCTGTGTTCTCTGTCAGTGTGTTAATATTCCTGAGGACAGTGGGGGTGTTTTACACTTCACAGGGTGTATCTGACTGTGGGTCATGATATACAGAGTGTGTCAGTGAGTGTGTTAATATTAATCTGCGTTCTCTGTCAGTGTGTTAATATTCCTGAGGACAGTGGGGGTGTTTACACTTCACAGGGTGTATCTGACTGTGGGTCATGATGTACACAGTGTGTCAGTGAGTGTGTTAATATTAATCTGTGTCCTCTGTCAGTGTGTTAATATTACTGAGGACAGTGGGGGTGTTTTACACTTCACAGTGTTTATCTGACTGTGGGTCATGATATACACAGTGTATCAGTGAGTGTGTTAATATTAATCTGTGTTCTCTGTCAGTGTGTTAATATTGCTGAGGACAGTGGGGGTGTTTCACACTTCACAGGGTGTATCTGACTGTGGGTCATGATGTACACAGTGTGTCAGTGAGTGTGTTAATATTAATCTGTGTTCTCTGTCAGTGTGTTAATATTCCTGAGGACAGTGGGGGTGTTTTACACTTCACAGGGTGTATCTGACTGTGGGTCATGATGTACACAGTGTGTCAGTGAGTGTGTTAATATTAATCTGTGTTCTCTGTCAGTGTGTTAATATTCCTGAGGACAGTGGGGGTGTTTTACACTTCACCGGGTGTATCTGACTCTGGGTCATGATGTACACAGTGTGTCAGTGAGTGTGTTAATATTAATCTGTGTTCTCTGTCAGTGTGTTAATATTACTGAGGACAGTGGGGGTGTTTTACACTTCACAGGGTGTATCTGACTGTGGGTCATGATATACACAGTGTGTCAGTGAGTGTGTTAATATTAATCTGTGTTCTCTGTCAGTGTGTTAATATTGCTGAGGACTGTGGGGGTGTTTTACACTTCACAGGGTGTATCTGACTGTGGGTCATGATATACACAGTGTGTCAGTGAGTGTGTTAATATTAATCTGTGTACTCTGTCAGTGTGTTAATATTACTGAGGACAGTGGGGATGTTTTACACTTCACAGGGTGTATCTGACTGTGGGTCATAATGTACACAGTGTGTCAGTGAGTGTGTTAATATTAATCTGTGTTCTCTGTCAGTGTGTTAATATTACTGAGGGCAGTGGGGATGTTTTACACTTCACAGGGTGTATCTGACTGTGGGTCATAATGTACACAGTGTGTCAGTGAGTGTGTTTATATTAATCTGTGTTCTCTGTCAGTGTGTTAATATTCCTGAGGACAGTGGGGGTGTTTTACACTTCACAGGGTGTATCTGACTGTGGGTCATGATGTACACAGTGTGTCAGTGAGTGTGTTAATATTAATCTGTGTTCTCTGTCAGTGTGTTAATATTCCTGAGGACAGTGGGGGTGTTTTACACTTCACAGGGTTTATCTGACTGTGGGTCATGATGTACACAGTGTGTCAGTGAGTGTGTTAATATTAATCTGTGTTCTCTGTCAGGGTGTTAATATTCCTGAGGACAGTGGGGGTGTTTTACACTTCACAGGGTTTATCTGACTGTGGGTCATGATATACACAGTGTGTCAGTGAGTGTGTTAATATTAATCTGTGTTCTCTGTCAGTGTGTTAATATTACTGAGGACAGTGGGTGTGTTTTACACTTCACCGGGTGTATCTGACTCTGGGTCATGATGTACACAGAGTGTCAGTGAGTGTGTTAATATTAATCTGTGTACTCCGTCAGTGTGTTAATATTACTGAGGACAGTGGGGGTTTTTTACACTTCACAGGGTGTATCTGACTGTGGGTCATGATATACACAGTGTGTCAGTGAGTGTGTTAATATTAATCTGTGTTCTCTGTCAGTGTGTTAATATTACTGAGGACAGTGGGGGTGTTTTACACTTCACAGGGTGTATCTGACTGTGGGTCATGATATACACAGTGTGTCAGTGAGTGTGTTAATATTAATCTGTGTACTCTGTCAGTGTGTTAATATTACTGAGGACAGTGGGGGTTTTTTACACTTCACAGGGTGTATCTGACTGTGGGTCATGATATACACAGTGTGTCAGTGAGTGTGTTAATATTAATCTGTGTTCTCTGTCAGTGTGTTAATATTACTGAGGACAGTGGGGGTGTTTTACACTTCACAGGGTGTATCTGACTGTGGGTCATGATATACACAGTGTGTCAGTGAGTGTGTTAATATTAATCTGTGTACTCTGTCAGTGTGTTAATATTACTGAGGACAGTGGGGGTGTTTTACACTTCACAGGGTGTATCTGACTGTGGGTCATGATATACACAGTGTGTCAGTGAGTGTGTTAATATTAATCTGTGTTCTCTGTCAGTGTGTTAATATTACTGAGGACAGTGGGGGTGTTTTACACTTCACAGGGTGTATCTGACTGTGGGTCATGATATACACAGTGTGTCAGTGAGTGTGTTAATATTAATCTGTGTTCTCTGTCAGTGTGTTAATATTCCTGAGGACAGTGGGGGTGTTTTACACTTCACAGGGTGTATCTGACTGTTGGTCATGATATACACAGTGTGTCAGTGAGTGTGTTAATATTAATCTGTGTTCTCTGTCAGTGTGTTAATATTACTGAGGACAGTGGGGGTGTTTTACACTTCACAGGGTTTATCTGACTGTGGGTCATGATGTACACAGTGTGTCAGTGAGTCTGTTAATATTAATCTGTGTTCTCTGTCAGTGTGTTAATATTCCTGAGGACAGTGGGGGTGTTTACACTTCACAGGGTGTATCTGACTGTGGGTCATGATGTACACAGTGTGTCAGTGAGTGTGTTAATATTAATCTGTGTCCTCTGTCAGTGTGTTAATATTACTGAGGACAGTGGGGGTGTTTTACACTTCACAGTGTTTATCTGACTGTGGGTCATGATATACACAGTGTATCAGTGAGTGTGTTAATATTAATCTGTGTTCTCTGTCAGTGTGTTAATATTGCTGAGGACAGTGGGGGTGTTTTACACTTCACAGGGTGTATCTGACTGTGGGTCATGATGTACACAGTGTGTCAGTGAGTGTGTTAATATTAATCTGTGTTCTCTGTCAGTGTGTTAATATTCCTGAGGACAGTGGGGGTGTTTTACACTTCACAGGGTGTATCTGACTGTGGGTCATGATGTACACAGTGTGTCAGTGAGTGTGTTAATATTAATCTGTGTTCTCTGTCAGTGTGTTAATATTCCTGAGGACAGTGGGGGTGTTTTACACTTCACAGGGTGTATCTGACTCTGGGTCATGATGTACACAGTGTGTCAGTGAGTGTTTTAATATTTATCTGTGTTCTCTGTCAGTGTGTTAATATTACTGAGGACAGTGGGGGTGTTTTACACTTCACCGGGTGTATCTGACTCTGGGTCATGATGTACACAGTGTGTCAGTGAGTGTGTTAATATTAATCTGTGTTCTCTGTCAGTGTGTTAATATTACTGAGGACAGTGGGGGTGTTTTACACTTCACAGGGTGTATCTGACTGTGGGTCATGATATACACAGTGTGTCAGTGAGTGTGTTAATATTAATCTGTGTTCTCTGTCAGTGTGTTAATATTGCTGAGGACTGTGGGGGTGTTTTACACTTCACAGGGTGTATCTGACTGTGGGTCATGATATACACAGTGTGTCAGTGAGTGTGTTAATATTAATCTGTGTACTCTGTCAGTGTGTTAATATTACTAAGACAGTGGGGATGTTTTACACTTCACAAGGTGTATCTGACTGTGGGTCATAATGTACACAGTGTGTCAGTGAGTGTGTTAATATTAATCTGTGTTCTCTGTCAGTGTGTTAATATTCCTGAGGGCAGTGGGGATGTTTTACACTTCACAGGGTGTATCTGACTGTGGGTCATAATGTACACAGTGTGTCAGTGAGTGTGTTTATATTAATCTGTGTTCTCTGTCAGTGTGTTAATATTCCTGAGGACAGTGGGGGTGTTTTACACTTCACAGGGTGTATCTGACTGTGGGTCATGATGACACAGTGTGTCAGTGAGTGTGTTAATATTATTCTGTGTTCTCTGTCAGTGTGTTAATATTCCTGAGGACAGTGGGGGTGTTTTACACTTCACAGGGTTTATCTGACTGTGGGTCATGATGTACACAGTGTGTCAGTGAGTGTGTTAATATTAATCTGTGTTCTCTGTCAGGGTGTTAATATTCCTGAGGACAGTGGGGGTGTTTTACACTTCACAGGGTTTATCTGACTGTGGGTCATGATATACACAGTGTGTCAGTGAGTGTGTTAATATTAATCTGTGTTCTCTGTCAGTGTGTTAATATTACCGAGGACAGTGGGGGTGTTTTACACTTCACAGGGTGTATCTGACAGTGGGTCATGATATACACAGTGTGTCAGTGAGCCTGTTAATATTAATCTGTGTTCTCTGTCAGTGTGTTAATATTACTGAGGACAGTGGGGGTGTTTTACACTTCACAGTGTGTATCTGACTGTGGGTCATGATATACACAGTGTGTCAGTGAGTGTGTTAATATTAATCTGTGTTCTCTGTCAGTGTGTTAATATTACTGAGGACAGTGGGGGTGTTTTACACTTCACAGGGTGTATCTGACTGTGGGTCATGATATACACAGTGTGTCAGTGAGTGTGTTAATATTAATCTGTGTTCTCTGTCAGTGTGTTAATACTACTGAGGACAGTGGGGGTGTTTTACACTTCACAGGGTGTATCTGACTGTGGGTCATGATGTACACAGTGTGTCAGTGAGTGTGTTAATATTAATCTGTGTTCTCTGTCAGTGTGTTAATATTACTGAGGACAGTGGGGGTGTTTTACACTTCACAGGGTGTATCTGACTGTGGGTCATGATGTACACAGTGTGTCAGTGAGTGTGTTAATATTAATCTGTGTACTCTGTCAGTGTGTTAATATTACTGAGGACAGTGGGGGTGTTTTACACTTCACAGGGTGTATCTGACTGTGGGTCATGATGTACACAGTGTGTCAGTGAGTGTGTTAATATTAATCTGTGTTCTCTGTCAGTGTGTTAATATTACTGAGGACAGTGGGGGTGTTTTACACTTCACCGGGTGTATCTGATTCTGGGTCATGATGTACACAGTGTGTCAGCGAGTGTGTTAATATTAATCTGTGTTCTCTGTCAGTGTGTTAATATTACTGAGGACAGTGGGGGTGTTTTACACTTCACAGGGTGTATCTGACTGTGGGTCATGATATACACAGTGTGTCAGTGAGTGTGTTAATATTAATCTGTGGTCTCTGTCAGTGTGTTAATATTGCTGAGGACAGTGGGGGTGTTTTACACTTCACAGGGTGTATCTGACTGTGGGTCATGATATACACAGTGTGTCAGTGAGTGTGTTAATATTAATCTGTGTACTCTGTCAGTGTGTTAATATTACTGAGGACAGTGGGGGTGTTTTACACTTCACAGGGTGTATCTGACTGTGGGTCATGATATACACAGTGTGTCAGTGAGTGTGTTAATATTAATCTGTGTCCTCTGTCAGTGTGTTAATATTACTGAGGACAGTGGGGGTGTTTTACACTTCACAGTGTTTCTCTGACTGTGGGTCATGATATACACAGTGTGTCAGTGAGTGTGTTAATATTAATCTGTGTTCACTGTCAGGTGTTAATATTACTGAGGACAGTGGGGGTGTTTTACACTTCACAGGGTTTATCTGACTGTGGGTCATGATATACACAGTGTGTCAGTGAGTGTGTTAATATTAATCTGTGTTCTCTGTCAGTGTGTTAATATTACTGAGGACAGTGGGGGTGTTTTACACTTCACAGGGTGTATCTGACTGTGGGTCATGATGTACACAGTGTGTCAGTGAGTGTGTTAATATTAATCTGTGTTCTCTGTCAGTGTGTTAATATTCCTGAGGACAGTGGGGATGTTTTACACTTCACAGGGTTTATCTGACTGTGGGTCATGATATACACAGTGTATCAGTGAGTGTGTTAATATTAATCTGTGTTCTCTGTCAGTGTGTTAATATTGCTGAGGACAGTGGGGGTGTTTTACACTTCACAGGGTGTATCTGACTGTGGGTCATGATGTACACAGTGTGTCAGTGAGTGTGTTAATATTAATCTGTGTTCTCTGTCAGTGTGTTAATATTGCTGAGGACAGTGGGGGTGTTTTACACTTCACAGGGTGTATCTGACTGTGGGTCATGATATACACAGTGTGTCAGTGAGTGTGTTAATATTAATCTGTGTACTCTGTCAGTGTGTTAATATTACTGAGGACAGTGGGGGTGTTTTACACTTCACAGGGTGTATCTGACTGTGGGTCATGATATACACAGTGCATCAGTGAGTGTGTTAATATTAATCTGTGTTCTCTGTCAGTGTGTTAATATTGCTGAGGACAGTGGGGGTGTTTTACACTTCACAGGGTGTATCTGACTGTGGGTCATGATGTACACAGTGTGTCAGTGAGTGTGTTAATATTAATCTGTGTTCTCTGTCAGTGTGTTAATATTCCTGAGGACAGTGGGGGTGTTTTACACTTCACAGGGTGTATCTGACTCTGGGTCATGATGTACACAGTGTGTCAGTGAGTGTTTTAATATTAATCTGTGTTCTCTGTCAGTGTGTTAATATTACTGAGGACAGTGGGGGTGTTTTACACTTCACCGGGTGTATCTGACTCTGGGTCATGATGTACACAGTGTGTCAGTGAGTGTGTTAATATTAATCTGTGTTCTCTGTCAGTGTTTTAATATTACTGAGGACAGTGGGGGTGTTTTACACTTCACAGGGTGTATCTGACTGTGGGTCATGATATACACAGTGTGTCAGTGAGTGTGTTAATATTAATCTGTGTTCTCTGTCAGTGTGTTAATATTACTGAGGACAGTGGGGGTGTTTTACACTTCACAGGGTGTATCTGACTGTGGGTCATGATATACACAGTGTGTCAGTGAGTGTGTTAATATTAATCTGTGTTCTCTGTCAGTGTGTTAATATTGCTGAGGACAGTGGGGGTGTTTTACACATCACAGGGTGTATCTGACTCTGGGTCATGATGTACACAGTGCGTCAGTTAGTGTTTTAATATTAATCTGTGTACTCTGTCAGTGTGTTAATATTACTGAGGACAGTGGGGGTGTTTTACACTTCACAGTGTTTATCTGACTGTGGGTCATGATATACACAGTGTATCAGTGAGTGTGTTAATATTAATCTGTGTTCTCTGTCAGTGTGTTAATATTGCTGAGGACAGTGGGGGTGTTTTACACTTCACAGGGTGTATCTGACTGTGGGTCATGATGTACACAGTGTGTCAGTGAGTGTGTTAATATTAATCTGTGTTCTCTGTCAGTGTGTTAATATTCCTGAGGACAGTGGGGGTGTTTTACACATCACAGGGTGTATCTGACTCTGGGTCATGATGTACACAGTGTGTCAGTGAGTGTTTTAATATTAATCTGTGTTCTCTGTCAGTGTGTTAATATTACTGAGGACAGTGGGGGTGTTTTACACTTCACAGGGTGTATCTGACTGTGGGTCATGATATACACAGTGTGTCAGTGAGTGTTTTAATTTTAATCTGTGTTCTCTGTCAGTGTGTTAATATTACTGAGGACAGTGGGGGTGTTTTACACTTCACAGGGTGTATCTGACTGTGGGTCATGATATACACAGTGTGTCAGTGAGTGTGTTAATATTAATCTGTGTTCTCTGTCAGTGTGTTAATATTACTGAGGACAGTGGGGGTGTTTTACACTTCACAGGGTGTATCTGACTGTGGGTCATGATATACACAGTGTGTCAGTGAGTGTGTTAATATTAATCTGTGTTCTCTGTCA
This sequence comes from Heterodontus francisci, assembly GCF_036365525.1. NCBI lineage: Eukaryota > Metazoa > Chordata > Chondrichthyes > Heterodontiformes > Heterodontidae > Heterodontus > Heterodontus francisci. The sequence continues at coordinate 546,915 of NW_027141801.1, forward strand.
GTGTGTTAATATTACTGAGGACAGTGGGGATGTTTTACACTTCACAGGGTGTATCTGACTGTGGGTCATGATATACACTGTGTGTCAGTGAGTGTGTTAACATTAATCTGTGTTCTCTGTCAGTGTGTTAATATTACTGAGGACAGTGGGGGTGTTTTGCGCTTCACAGGGTGTATCTGACTGTGAGTCATGATATACACAGTGTGTCAGTGAGTGTGTTAATATTAATCTGTGTTCTCTGTCAGTGTGTTAATATTCCTGAGGACAGTGGGGGTGTTTTACACTTCACAGGGTGTATCTGACTGTGGGTCATGATATACACAGTGTGTCAGTGAGTGTGTTAATATTAATCTGTGTTCTCTGTCAGTGTGTTAATATTACTGAGGACAGTGGGGGTGTTTTACACTTCACAGGGTGTATCTGACTGTGGGTCATGATGTACACAGTGTGTCAGTGAGTGTGTTAATATTAATCTGTGTTCTCTGTCAGTGTGTTAATATTACTGAGGACAGTGGGGGTGTTTTGCACTTCACAGGGTTTATCTGACTGTGGGTCATGATATACACAGTGTGTCAGTGAATGTGTTAATATTAATCTGTGTTCTCTGTCAGTGTGTTAATATTCCTGAGGACAGTGGGGATGTTTTACACTTCGCAGGGTGTATCTGACTGTGGGTCATGATATACACAGTGTGTCAGTGAGTGTGTTAATATTAATCTGTGTTCTCTGTCAGTGTGTTAATATTCCTGAGGACAGTGGGGGTGTTTTACACTTCACAGGGTTTATCTGGCTGTGAGTCATGACATACACAGTGTGTCAGTGAGTGTGTTAATATTAATCTGTGTTCTCTGTCAGTGTGTTAATATTACTGAGGACAGTGGGGGTGTTTTACACTTCACAGGGTGTATCTGACTGTGGGTCATGATGTACACAGTGTGTCAGTGAGTGTGTTAATATTAATCTGTGTTCTCTGTCAGTGTGTTAATATTCCTGAGGACAGTGGGGATGTTTTACACTTCGCAGGGTGTATCTGACTGTGGGTCATGATATACACAGTGTGTCAGTGAGTGTGTTAATATTAATCTGTGTTCTCTGTCAGTGTGTTGATATTCCTGAGGACAGTGGGGGTGTTTTACACTTCACAGGGTTTATCTGGCTGTGAGTCATGACATACACAGTGTGTCAGTGAGTGTGTCAATATTAATCTGTGTTCTCTGTCAGTGTGTTAATATTCCTGAGGACAGTGGGGGTGTTTTACACTTCACAGGGTTGATCTGACTGTGGGTCATGATGTACACAGTTTGTCAGTGAGTGTGTTAATTTTAATCTGTGTTCTCTGTCAGTGTGTTAATATTACTGAGGACAGTGGGGGTGTTTTACACTTCACAGGGTGTATCTGGCTGTGGGTCATGATGTACACAGTGTGTCAGTGAGTGTGTTAATATTAATCTGTGTTCTCTGTCAGTGTGTTAATATTACTGAGGACAGTGGGGGTGTTTTACACTTCACAGGATGTATCTGACTGTGGGTCATGATTTACACAGTGTGTCAGTGAGTGTGTTAATATTAATCTGTGTTCTCTGTCAGTGTGTTAATATTCCTGAGGACAGTGGGGGTGTTTTACACTTCACAGGGTTTATCTGGCTGTGAGTCATGACATACACAGTGTGTCAGTGAGTGTGTCAATATTAATCTGTGTTCTCTGTCAGTGTGTTAATATTACTGAGGACAGTGGGGGTGTTTTACACTTCACAGGGTTTATCTGACTGTGGGTCATGATGTACACAGTTTGTCAGTGAGTGTTTTAATTTTAATCTGTGTTCTCTGTCAGTGTGTTAATATTACTGAGGACAGTGGGGGTGTTTTACACTTCACAGGGTGTATCTGGCTGTGGGTCATGATGTACACAGTGTGTCAGTGAGTGTGTTAATATTAATCTGTGTTCTCTGTCAGTGTGTTAATATTACTGAGGACAGTGGGGGTGTTTTACACTTCACAGGGTGTATCTGACTGTGGGTCATGATATACACAGTGTGTCAGTGAGTGTGTTAATATGAATCTGTGTTCTCTTTCAGTGTGTTAATATTACTGAGGACAGTGGGGGTGTTTTACACTTCACAGGGTGTATCTGACTGTGGATCATGATATACACAGTGTGTCAGTGAGTGTGTTAATATTAATCTGTGTTCTCTGTCAGTGTGTTAATATTCCTGAGGACAGTGGGGGTGTTTTACACTTCACAGGGTTTATCTGACTGTGGGTCATGATATACACAGTGTGTCAGTGAGTGTGTTAATATTAATCTGTGTTCTCTGTCAGTGTGTTAATATTCCTGAGGGCAGTGGGGATGTTTTACACTTCACAGGGTGTATCTGACTGTGGGTCATGATATACACAGTGTGTCAGTGAGTGTGTTAATATTAATCTGTGTTCTCTGTCAGTGTGTTAATATTCCTGAGGACAGTGGGGGTGTTTTACACTTCACAGGGTGTATCTGACTGTGGGTCATGATATACACAGTGTGTCAGTGAGTGTGTTAATATTAATCTGTGTTCTCTGTCAGTGTGTTAATATTACTGAGGACAGTGGGGGTGTTTTACACTTCACAGGGTGTATCTGACTGTGGGTCATGATGTACACAGTGTGTCAGTGAGTGTGTTAATATTAATCTGTGTTCTCTGTCAGTGTGTTAATATTCCTGAGGACAGTGGGGGTGTTTTACACTTCACAGGGTGTATCTGACTCTGGGTCATGATATACACAGTGTGTCAGTGAGTGTGTTAATATTAATCTGTGTTCTCTGTCAGTGTGTTAATATTACTGAGGACAGTGGGGGTGTTTTACACTTCACAGGGTATATCTGACTCTGGGTCATGATATACACAGTGTGTCAGTGAGTCTGTTAATATTATCTGTGTTCTCTGTCAGTGTGTTAATATTACTGAGGACAGTGGGGGTGTTTTACACTTCACAGAGTGTATCTGACTGTGGGTCATGATATACACAGTGTGTCAGTGACTGTGTCAATATTAATCCGTGTTCTCTGTCAGTGTGTTAATATTCCTGAGGACAGTGGGGATGTTTTACACTTCACAGGGTGTATCTGACTCTGGGTCATGATATACACAGTGTGTCAGTGAGTGTGTTAATATTAATCTGTGTTCTCTGTCAGTGTGTTAATATTACTGAGAACAGTGGGGATGTTTTACACTTCACAGGGTATATCTGACTCTGGGTCATGATATACACAGTGTGTCAGTGAGTCTGTTAATATTAATCTGTGTTCTCTGTCAGTGTGTTAATATTCCTGAGGACAGTGGGGGTGTTTTACACTTCACAGGGTGTATCTGACTGTGGGTCATGATATACACAGTGTGTCAGTGAGTGTGTTAATATTAATCTGTGTTCTCTGTCAGTGTGTTAATATTCCACCCTAGCCAAATCGCCCCTTTCACATTTTACTCTCTCTCTCCCCCCACAACTCCTCTTGCACCTTCTCCTCCTTTGAGCTCATCACTTTGTTCCCAAATCCCATCCCCCACTCCCATTACACCATTCCCCGATACCACTACCCCCTAACACCCCTCCCTCACTCCCATACCCCACATCCCACCCAGCCACCCCTCTCCCACTCCCCTTCCCCACTCCCCTCCCAACTTCCCTACTTCATTCCCCTCCCCCACTCCCAACCCCACCCCCAACCACACTCACCCCTATCCCACTGCTTCCCCCACTGCCCTCCCTCACTCTCCTACCCCACACCCCTCCCCCACTCCCCTCCCCCACTCCCCTCCCCAACTCCCCTCAACCGCTCCACTCCCCAACTCCATCACTATCGCCCCTCCCCCACTCCCCTCCCCCACTCCCCTCCGCCAATCCCCTCTGCCAATCCGCTCCCCCACTCCCCTCCACACTCCCCCTCCCCAACTCCGCTCCCCTACACACCCTCTTCCCTCCCCTCCCACACTACCCTCCCACACTCCCCAGCCCACTTCCCTCCCCCACTCCCCTACCCCATTCCTGCTGCCACTCCCCTACCCTACTCCCCTTCCCCACTCCACTCCCCTCTCAATGCCTCCACTCCCCTACCGCACTCCCCTCCCCAGTCCCCTTACCACTCCACTCCCACACTCCCCTACATCATTCCCCTACCCCACTCCCCTACCGCACTCCCCCTCCCCAGTCCCCTTACCACTCCACTCCCACACTCCCCTACATCATTCCCCTACCCCACTCCCCTACACCACTCCCTTCCCCACTCCCCTCCCACACCCCCCTTCCCTACTCCCTTCCCACACTCCCCCTACCGAACTCCCCTCCCACACTCCCCGACCACACTCCCCTACCACGCTCCCCTCCCCCACTCCCCTCTCCCAGCCCTGACTCACCTACCGCACTCCCCTACCCCACTTCCTTTCCCCCACTCCCCACTCCCACTCCCTTCACCCACTCCCCTACCCCACTCCCATACCCCACTCCCCTCTCCCACTCCCTGTCCCCCACTCCCCTCCCCACTCCCCTAACCCACTCCCCTACCCCACTCCCCTTTATCACTCCCCTACCAGACCCCCTGTCCCCCAATCCCTGTTCCCCCACTCCCTGTCCCCCCACTCCCCTCCCCCACTCCCCTCCTCACTCTCCTAACCCACACTCCTCCCCACTCCCCGCCACACTCCCCTCCCCAACTCCCCTCAACCGCTCCACTCCCCAACTCCACCAGCATCTCCTCTCCCCCACTCCCTTCCCCAACTCCCCTGCACCAATCCCCTCCACCAATCCCCTCCCCCAGACCCCTCCCCACTCCCCTCCCCAACTCCGCGCCCCTACTCCCCCTCTCCGCTCCCCTCCCACTCTACCCTCCCTCACTCCCCAGCTCACTCCCTCCCGCACTCCCCTACCCCATTCCTGCCGCCACTCCCCTCCCCCACTCCCCTCCCCTACTCCACACCCCGTCTCACTGCCCCACTCCCCTACCCCACTCCCCTCGCCAGTCCCCTTTCCACTCCACTCCCACACACCCTTACATCACTGCCCTACCCCACTCCCCTACCCCACTCCCATCCCCCACTCGCTTACAACACACCCCTTCCCTACTCCCTTCCCACACTCCCCCTACCACACTCCCCTCCCCCACTACCCTCCCCCCACCCCAACTCACCTACCGCACTCCCCTACACCACTTCCTGTCCCCCACTCCCCTCCCCCACTCCCCTATATCACTCCCCTACCCCATTACCTATCCCCCACTCCCTGTCCCCCACTCCCCCTCCCCCACTCCCCTACCCCACTCCCCTACCCCACTCCCCTCGACCACTCCCCTAACCCACCCCCCTATATCACTCCCCTACCCCACTCCCCCGTCCCCCATTCCCTGTCCCCCACTCCCCTCCACAACTCACCTCCCCCCACTCCCACTCCCACTCCCGCACCCCACTCCTTACCCCCACTCCTCTACCCAACTCCCCTCCCCAACTCCCCACCCCAACTCCCCTCCCCCCCTCCCCTCCCCCACTCCCCACCCCAACTCATTACCCCACTCCCCTACCCCACACCCCTCACCAACTCTCTTACCACCAGCCCCTACTCCACTCCCCTACCAAACTCACCTCCCCCACTCCCTGCACAACTCCCCTCCCTCACTTCCCTCCAGAACACCCCTCCCCAAATCCCCCCAACAGCCCTCCCCCACCTCCCTCCCCCACTCCCCTCCCCAACTAGCCTCCCCAACTCCGCTACCACTCTCCCCTACCCCATTCGCTGAACCCACTCCCTTACCACACCCCACCACCAATCCCCTCCCCTACTCCGATCCACCACTTCCGCTTCCCTCCACCTCTTCACTGCCCTCACCTAAGACAATCCCATCCTCCACTACCCTCCCCCACTCCCCTGCCCCACTCCCCGACCCAACACCCCGACCGCAGTGCCCTCCACAACTCCCCTACCCCACTCCCCTACCCCACTCCCCTACCACACTCCCCTACCCCACTCCCCTCCACAACTCCCCTACCCCACTCCCCTACCCCATTCCCCTCCTCCACACCCCTCCCCACTCCCCTACCTCACTCCCCTCCCCACACACCCCTACCCACCTCTCCTACCCCACTCCCCTCCACCACTCCCCTACTGCACTCCCTCTACAACTCCCCTACCCCACTCCCCTACCACACTGCCCTACCCCACACCCCGACCCCAATCCCCTACCACTCTCCCCTACCCCACTCCCCTCCACCACTCCAATACCCTCACTACCCTCCCCTACCCCCGTACCCACATCTCCTACCACACCCCTTCCCCACTCCCCTTCCCTCCACCTCCTCACTGCCCTCCACTACCCAACACCTCGACCCTACACACATCCTCACTCCCCTCCCCACTCCCCTTCCCTCCACCTCCTCACTGCGCTCACCTATCCCACGCCCCTTTCCCACTCCCTACATCACTCCCCTCCCCCACTCCCCTCCCCCACTCCCCTCCCAAACTCCCTGACCACATCCCCTACCCAATTCTCCTACTCACTCCCTACCTCACACCCTTACCACACCCCCTCCTCCAATCACCTCACCCACTCCCCTCCACCACTCAGTTCCCTCCACCTCTTCACTGCCCTGCCCAACCACACTCCCATCCCCCAGTACACTCCCCAATCCCCAACCCCACTCCCCTCCCCCATTCCCCTACTGCACTCCCTCTACAACTCCCCTACCCCAATCCCCTAACACACTCCCCTACCCCCACTCCCCTCCACCACTCCCATACCTCACTATCCTCCCCTACTCCCGTACCCACATCTCCTACCACATCCCTTCCCCACTCCCCTTCCCTCCACCTCCTCACTGCCCTCCACTACCCAACACCTCGACCCTACACACATCCTCACTCCCCTCACCACTCCCCTTCCCTCCACCTCCTCACTGCGCTTCCCTATCCCACGCCCCTTTCCCACTCCCTACATCACTCCCCTCCCCACTCCCCTCCCAAACGCCCTGACCACATCCCCTACCCAATTCTCCTACCTCACTTCCCTACCTCACACCCTTACCACACCGCCTCCTCCAATCACCTCACCCACTCCCCTCCACCACTCAGTTCCCTCCACCTCTTCACTGCCCTGCCAACCACACACCCATCCCCCAGTACACTCCCCCAATCCCCAACCCCACTCCCCTCCCCCATTCCCCTATTGCACTCCCTCTACAACTCCCCTACCCCACTCCCCTACCACACTGCCCTACCCCACTCCCCTACCCCAATCCCCTACCACGCTCCCCTACCCCACTCCCCTCAACCACTCCCATACCTCACTACCCTCCCCTACTCCCGTACCCACATCTCCTACCACACCCCCTTCCCCACTCCCTTTCCCTCCACATCCTCACTGCCCTCCACTACCCAACACCTCGACCTCCCCACATCCTCACTCCCCTCCCCACTCCCCTTCCCTCCACCTCCTCACTGCGCTTCCCTATCCCACGCCCCTTTCCCACTCCCTACATCACTCCCCTCCCCCACTCCCCTCCCCCACTCCCCTCACAAACTCCCATACCTCACTACCCTCCCCTACTCCCGTACCCACCTCTCCTACCACACCCCTTCCCCACTCCCCTTCCCTCCACCTCCTCACTGCCCTCCACTACCCAACTCCTCGACCCTACACACATCCTCACTCCCTCCCCACTCCCCTTCCCTCCACCTCCTCACTGCGCTCCCCGATCCCACGCCCCTTTCCCACTCCCTGCATCACTCCCCTCCCCCATTCCCCTCCCCCACTCCCCTCACCAACTCCCCTCACCCACTCCCCTACATCACTCCCCTACCCCATTCCTTGTCGCCCACTCCCCTCTCCCACTCCCCTCTGCCACTCCCCTAACGCAGTCGCCTTTCCCATTCCCCTACCTCACTCCCCTCCCCCACTCCCCTCTCCCACTCCCCTCCCCCACTCCCCTCCCCCACTCCTCACACCAACTCCCCTCACCCACTCCCCTACATCACTCCCCTACCCCACCCCTTGTCCCCCACTCCCATCTCCCACTCCCCGCTCCCACTCCCCAACGTACTCCCCTACCCCACACCCCTGCCTTACTCCCCTCCCCCACTCCCCGCCCCAACTCCCCTCCCCATTCCCATCCACCACTATTCTACCCCACTCCTCTCCCCTACTCCACTCCCCTCTCCCCACCCCCACGGACCTATGCCACTCCCCTACCCCACTCCCTCTCCCCCACTCCCCTCCCTCCACTCCCACACTCCATACCCCACTCCCCTACCCCACACCCCTACCCCACTCTATACCCCCACTCCCATCCCCAACTCCCCTCCCCACTCCCCTACCCCACTCTCACACCCCACTACACTCCCCCACTCCTCTCACACACTCCCCTCCCCCTCTCCTCTCCGCAACTCCCCGCAACCACCTCTCCCCATGCCCCTCCCCCACTCACTTCCCCCACTCCCCTACCGCGGTCCCCTATCCAACCCTCCCCAACTCCCCTTCCCAACTACCATCCCCAACTCTCCTCCCCCACTCCCCCACCAATTCCCATACCCAACTCCCCTGCACCACTTACCACCCCACTCCCTTCCCCCACACCCCTTCTCAACTCCCCTCCCTCACTCCCCTCCCCAACTCCACTCCCCAACTCCCCTCCCATACTACACTCCCCCACTGTCCTCCTCAACTCCCCGCACTAACTTCCATACCCGACTCCCCTACTCCACTCCCCTCCTTCACTCCCCTTCTCACATCCTCCCCATCTCCCCTCCCTCACTCCCCTCCCTCAATCCCCTCCCTCTTTCCCCTCCCCCACTCCCCTACCCCACTCCCCTACCCCATCCCGTACCCCACACCCCTACCCCACACCCCTACCCCACTCCCCACCCCCACTCCCATCCCCAATTCCCCACCCTCACTCCCCTCACTCACTCCCCTGCCCCACTCCGCTCACCCACTCCTCTCCCGAACTCTCCATCCCCACCCCCCTCACCAACTCCCATACCCAACTCCCATGCTCCACATCCCACCCCACTCCCCACCCCACTCCCCTCCCCACGCCCCTCCCCCATTCCACTCCCCTCTCCCCTCCCCCACGGACCTTTGCCACTCCCCTACCCCACTCCCAGTCCCCCACTCCCCTCCCTCATTCCCCTCCCCCAGTCCCCTTCCCCACTCCCCTACTGCACACCCATACCCCACTCCTCACACCCACTCCCATACCCAACAAGCCTCCCCCACTCCCCTACCGCACACCTGCACCCCACTACACTCCCCTCCCCCTCTCCTCTCCGCAACTCCCCGCAACCACTCCGCTCCCCAACCCCTGCCGCAACTCCCCTCCCCCACTGTACTACCCCACTCCTCTACCCCACTCCCCTCCCCAACCCCCCTCCCCCAACACTCCTCCCGCACTTCGCTCACAATTTCCCATACCCCACTCCCCTACTCCACTCCCCGACAGCACTCCCCTACCCCAATCCCCTACACCACTCCACTCTCCTAACCCACTCCCTTCCCCCACTCCCTTCCCCCACTCCCTTCCCCCACTCGCTTCCCCCACTCGCTTCCCCCACTCCCCTACCCCCACTCCCCTACCCCCACTCCCCTACCCCACTCCGCTACCCCACTCCCTGACACCACATCCCTACCGCAGTCCACTCCCCAACTTTCCTACCCCACTCCCCTCCCCTCCACCTCCTCACTGCCCTCCACTACCCAACTCTCCTAACCCACACACCTCCCCCACTCTACTCCCCAACTCCCCTTCCCTCCACTCCCCTCCCCTCTCCCTGCCCCCACTCACTTACGCCACTCCCCTACCCCATTCACTGTCCCCCACTCCCCTCCCACACTCCCCTACCGCACTCACAAACCCCAATCCCCTCTCCCACTCCTCCACCCGACTCCCCTCCCCCTCTCCTCTCCTCTCCGCATCTCCTCTCCCACACTCCCCTCCCACACTCACAACCCAACCCCTTCCCCTCACTCCCCTCACCAACTCCCATCCCCCTCACCTCCCTCTCCGCACTCCCCCTCCCCACTCCCTCTCCCCCACTCCCTCCCTCACTCCCACTCCCCTAATCCCACCCTCCACTCCCCTCCCCCACTCCCCTCCCTCACTTCCCTCGTCAACTCCCCACCCTCACTCCCCTCCGCCAACTCCCCTCCGCCAACTCCCCTCCGCCAACTCCCCTCCCCCAACTCCCCTCCCCCACTCCCCTCTCCTCTACTCCCCAAATCTCCTCCCCCAATTCCTGTCCACCACTCACCTTCACAAACCCCCTCCCCCGCTCCCCTCCCCCGCCCCCTCCCCACCCCCTCCCCCGCTCCCCTCCCCTCCCCCACACCCGTCCACCATTCCGCATCCCTGCACCTCCTCACTGCCCACCGTACCCCACTCCCCTCCCCCACTCCCCTACCCCATTCCACTCCCCTTCCCTCCAAATCCTCACTGCCCTCCCCTACACCACGCCCCTACCCCACTCTACACCCCCACTCCCCCATCGCACTCCCCTCCACAACTCCCCTACTCCACTCCCCTACCCCACTCCCCGTCACCACACCCTTACCCCACTCCGCTACCCCACTCCCTGACATCACATCCCTACCGCAGTCTGCTCCCCAACTTTCCTACCCCACTCCCTTCCCCTCCACCTCCTCACTGCCCTCCACTACCCAACTCTCCTAACCCACACACCTCCCCCACTCCACTCCCCAACTCCCCTTCCCTCCACTCCCCTCCCCTCTCCCTGCCCCCACTCACTTACGCCACTCCCCTACCCCATTCACTGTCCCCCACTCCCCTCCCACACTCCCCTACAGCACTCACAAACCCACTCCCCTCTCCCACTCCTCCACCCGACTCCCCTCCCCCTCTCCTCTCCTCTCCGCATCTCCCCTTCCCCACTCCTCTCCCACACTCCCTGCCTCAACTCCCGTCTCTCACTCCCCTAAACAACTCCCCTTCCCCCTCCCCTCCCCCAATCCCCTCCCCCACTCCCATCCCCCATTCCCTATCCAACTCCCCTATCCCACTCCCCTCCCCCACTCCCCTCCCTCACTTCCCTCGTCAACTCCCCTCCCTCACTCCCCTCCGCCAACTCCCCTCCGCCAACTCCCCTCCGCCAACTCCCCTCCCCCAACTCCCCTCCCCCACTCCCCTCCCCCACTCCCCTCTCCTCTACTCCCCAAATCTCCTCCCCCAACTCCTGTCCGCCACTCACCTTCACAAACCCCCTCCCCCGCTCCCCTCCCCCGCCCCCTTCCCACCCCCTCCCCCGCTCCCCTCCCATCCCCCACTCCCGTCCACCATTCAGCATCCCTGCACCTCCTCACTGCCCACCGTACCCCACTCCCCTCCCCCACTCCCCTCCCCCACAACCCTACCCCACACCCCTACTCCACACCACTAGCCCACTCCGCTCCCCACATCCCCTCCCCCGCTCCCCTCCCCCACTCCCCCACTCCCCCACTCCCCTCCCCCACTCCCCACCCCCACTCCCCTCCCCCACTCCCCTCCCCCACTCCCCTATCCCACTCCACTTTCCCACTCCCCGACCCGACTCCCCTTCCCCACATCCCTTCCCCCACATCCCTTCCCTCCAAATCCTCACTGCCCTCCCCTACACCACTCCCCTCCCCACTCCCTTTTCCTCCACCTCCTCACTGCCCTCCCCTCCCCCACTACCCTCCTCCACTCCCCTCCCCTACTCCCCTTCCTTCTCCTCCACAATGCCCTCCCCTACCCAACTCCCCTACGCCACTGCCCTGCCCACTCCCTACACAACTCCCCTTCACCCCACCTTCTCTCTGCCCTCCCCTCCCCCACTCCCCCACTCCCCTACACAACTCCCCCACTCCCCTACACCACTCCCCTCCCTCACTCCCCTACCCGACTTCCTTCCACCAGTCCCCAACCCCACTCCCCTCCCCTCCCCAACTCCCCGCACCAACTCCCCTCCCCCACTCCCCTCCCCCACTCCCCTCCCCACTCCCCCACTCTCCCACACCCCACCCCCAAATCCCCTCCCCCACTCCCCTGCACCTCTCCCCGACCCCACTCTCCTCACAATTCCCCTGTCACACTCCCCTCCAAAACTCCCCTCCAAAACTCCCCTCCCCCACTCTCTAACTCCCCTCCCCCACTCCCATCCCCCGCTACCCTCCGCCACTCCCCTCCCCCACTCCCCTCCCCAACACCCGTGCCCCACACCCCTGCCCCACACCCCTACCCCACTCCACTACCCCACTCCGCTACCCCACTCCACTACCCCACTCCGCTACCCCACTCCCGTCCCCAATTACCTACCTCACTCCCCTCCCATACTCCCCTACCCACCTCGCCTTCCCCACTCCCCTTCCCCACTCCCCTTCCCCACTCCCCTTCCCCACTCCCCTTACCTCCACCTCCTCACTGCACTCCAGTCCCCAACTCCCCTACCCCACACACCTCCCCCAGCCCCTCCCTCACTCCACTTCTCTCCACATCCTCACTGTGCTCCAGTCCCCAACTCCCCTACCCCACATACCTCCCCCACGCCCCTCCCCCTCTCTCCTCCCCCTTTCTCCTCCCCCTCTCATCTCCTTCCCCACTCCTCTACCGCACTCCTCTACCCCACTCCTCTACCCCAAGTACCCTCCCCAAGTCCCCTCCCCAGGTCCCCTTCCCAGGTCACCTCCCCAACTCCCCTCACCATCTCCCCTTACCCCACTCCCCTCCCTCACTCCCATTCCTCACTCCCCTATCCCACTCCCCTCCCGCACATCCCTCCCGATCTCCCCTCCCCCGCTCCCCTCCCCCGCTCCCCTCCCCCGCTCCCCTCACACACTCCCCTCCCCCACTCCCCTCACCCACTCCCCTCCCCCACTAACTACCCTCACATCCCTCCCCACTCCCCTCCCCACTCCCCTCCCCACCTCCCCTCCCCCACTCCCCTCCCCCACACCCCTTCCCCAACTCCCCTCCCCACACTCCCCTCACCCCCCTCCCCACACCCCACTCCCCCACACCACTCCACTCCCCCACTCCACTCCCCCACACCACTCCCCCACTCCACTACCCCCCCCCACTCCCCTCCCCAACTCTCCTCCCCAATCCCCTCCCCGACTCCCCTCCCCCTCTCACCTGCCCCTCTCCACTACCCCACTCCCCTCCCGTCCACCACTCCGCTTCCCTGCACCTCCTCACTGCCCTCCCCTACAACACTCCCATCCCCCACTCCACTCCCCAACTCTCCTACCTCACACCCCTTCCCCACTCCCCTTCCCTCCACCTCCTCACCGCCCTCCACAACCCAACTCCCCTACCCCACACACCTCCCCCACTCCCCTATCCCACTCCCCTATGCCACTCCCCTATCCCACTCCACTTTCCCACATCCCTACCCCACTCCCCTAACTCACTCCGCTCCCCAACTCCACTACCCCACTCCCCTCCCACATTCCCCTACCCCCTCCCCTAGCCACCCCCTCCCACACACCCCTCCCCCCCACACTCCCCTCCCCCCACTCCAGTCCACCTCTGCGCTTCCCTGCAACTCTTCACAGCCCTCTCCTGCCACACTCCCATCACCCACTACCCTCACGCACTCCCCTACCGCACTCCACTCCCCCACTTCCCACAACAACTCCACTACCCCATTCCAAATCACCACACCCCTTCCCCCACTCCCCTCCTCCCACTCCCCTCCCGCACTCCCCTCCCGCACACCCCTTCCGCTCTGCCCTCCCCCGCACCCCTCCCCCACTCCCCTCCCCCACTAACCACCCTCACATCCCTCCCCACTCCACGCCCACACTCCACGCCCCCACTCCTCTCCCACACTCCCTGCCTCAACCCCCCTCCCCCACCCCCCTAAACCACTCCCCTTCCCCCTCCCCTCGCCAACACCCTCCCCCACTCCCCTCCCTCAATCCCCTCGTTAACTCCCCTCCCTCACTCCCATCCCTCACTCCCCTCCCCCACTTCCCTACCCCACTCCACTCCCCAACTTCCCTACCCCACTCCCCTCCCCAACTCCCCTCCCCCACTCCCCTACCCCACTCCCCTCTCCCACTCCACTCCCAAAATCCACTCCCCCAACTCCTCTCCGCCCACTCACTTCCCCCGCTCCCCTCCCCCACACCCCTCCCCCGCTCCCGTCCACCACTCCGTATCCCTGCACCTCCTCACTGCCCTCCCGTACCCCACTCCCCTCCCCCACTCCCCTCCCCACTCCCCTCCCCATTCCCCTACCCCTACCCCACTCCGCTCCCCAACTCCCCTACCTCTCTCCCCTCCCCCTCCCCCACTCCACTCCCCCACTCCCCTTCCCCACTCCCCTTCCCCACTCCCCTTCCCCACTCCACTTTCCCACTCCCCGACACCACTCCCCTTACCCACATCCCTTCCCTCCAAATCCTCACTGCCCTCCCCTACACCACTCCCCTCCCCCACTCCCTTTTCCTCCACCTCCTCACTGTCCTCCAATCCCCTCCCCTACTCCCCTTCCTTCTCCTCCACACTGCCCTCCCCTACCCAACTCCCCTACGCCACTGCCCTGCCCACTCCCCACGCCACTCCCCTTCACTCCACCTCCTCACTGCCCTCCCCCACTTCCACCAGTCCCCAACCCCACTCCCCTCCCCAACTCCCCTCCCCCTCACACCACCCCCAGATCCCTCCCCAACTCCCCTCCCCAACTCCCCTCACCCACTCCCCTCCCCCACTCCCAAACACCCCACCCCCAAATCCCCTCCCCCACACCCCTGCACCTCTCCCCTACCCCACTCTCCTCCCAATTCCCCTATCACACTCCCCTCCAAAACTCCCCTCCCCCAATTCCCAACTCCCCTCCCCACTCCCATCCCCCCGCTACCCTCCGCCACTCCCCTCCCCCAAACCCCTACCCCACACCCCTGCCCCACACCCCTGCCCCACTCCACTACCCCACACCCCTGCCCCACTCCACTACCCCACTCCAGTCCCCAATTACCTACCTCACTCCCCTCCCATACTCCCCTAGTCACCTCTCCTACCCCACTCCCCTTCCCCACTCCCCTTCCCTCCACCTCCTCACTGCACCCCGGTCCCCAACTCCCCTACCCCAAACACCTCCCCCAGGCCCCTCCCTCACTCCACTTCTCTCCACATCCTCACTGTGCTCCAGTCCCCAACTCCCCTACACCACACATCCCCCACTCCCCTACATCACTCCCCTACATCACTCCCCTACATCACTACCCTCCCCCACTCCACTCCCCTCCCCCACTCCCCTCCCCCTCTCCCCTCCCCCTCTCCCCTCCCCCTCTCTCCTCCCCCTCTCTCCTCCCCCTCTCATCTCTGCAAAACTCCTTCCCCACTCCTCTACCCAACTCCTCTACCCCTCTCCTCTAGCCCACTCCTCTACCCCAAGTCCCCTCCCCAAGTCCCCACCCCAAGTCCCCTCCCCAAGTCCCCTCCCCAAGACCCCTCCCCATGTCCCCTCCCCATGTCCCCTCCCCAGGTCCCCTCCCCAGCTCCCCTCCCCATCTCCCCGCACTATCTACCCTCACCATCTCCCCTCACTATCTCCCCTCACCATCTTGCCTCACCAACTCCCCTTCCCCCACTCCCCTCCTCCCACTCCCCTCCCGCACTCCCCTCCCGCACACCCCTTCCGCTCTGCCCTCCCCCGCACCCCTCCCCCACTCCCCTCCCCCACTAACCACCCTCACATCCCTCCCCACTCCACGCCCACACTCCACGCCCCCACTCCACTCCCACACTCCACTCCCAGACCGACTCCCCTCCCCAACTTTCCTCCCCCAATCCCCTCCCCAACTCCCCTCCCCCTCTCCCCTGCCCCTCTCCACTACCCGACTCCCCTCCCGTCCACCACTCCGCTTCCCTGTACCTCCTCATAGCCCTCCCCTACAACACTCCCATCCCCCACTCCGCTCCCCAACTCTCCTACCTCACACCCCTCCCCCAATCCCCTTCCCTCCACCTCCTCACTGCCCTCCACAACCCAACTGCCCTACCCCACACACCTCCCCCACTCCCCTATCCCACTCCCCTTCCCTCCACCTCCTCACTGCGCTTCCCTATCCCACTCCCCTATCCCACTCCCCTATCCCACTCCACTTTCCCACTTCCCTACCCCACTCCCCTAACTCACTCCGCCCCCCAACGCCACTACCCCACTCCCCGACCCCACACCACGACCCCACACCCCGACCCCACTCCCTGACCCCACACCCCTACCCCACACCCCGACCCCACACCCCGACCCCACTCCCCTAAACAGCACCCCTACCCCACTCTCCTCCCACACTCTCCTCCCACACTCTCCACCCCCAGTCTCCTCCCCCACTCTCCTCCCCCACTCTCCTCCCCCACTCTCCTACCCCACTCCCCGCCCCACTCCCCTAACCATCTCCCCTACCCCACACCCCTACTCCACTCCCCTCTCCCACACCCCTCCCCCACACCCCTCCCCCACTCCCATCCCCCACTCCCCTCCCTCACTCCCCTACCCCACTACCGTCCCAACTACCCTCCCCAACTACCCTCCCCAACTCCCCACCCCAACTCCCCTTCCACACTCCCCTTCCACACTCCCCTTCCTCACTCCCCTACCCCACTACCCTCACCAACTACCCTCCCCAACTACCATCCCCAACATACCCTCCCCAACTCCACACCCCAACTCCCCACCCCAAGTCCCCTTCCACACTCCCCTTCCACACTCCCCTTCCACACTCCCCTCCCACACTCCCTTCCCACACTCAACTCCCCCACTCAACTCCCCAACTCCCCTACCTCACCCCCTACCCCACTCCCCTCCCCAACTCCCCTCCCCCTACTCCCCTCCCCCCACTCCCCTCCCCCCACTGCCCTCCCCCACTCCTCCACCCCTGTCCCCTCTGCCTCTCCTCTCCGCATCTCCCCTTCCCCACTCCTCTCCCACACTCCCTTCCTCAACTCCCCTCCCCCACCCCCTAAACCACTCCCCTTCCCCCTCCCCTCCCCCACACCCCACCCCCACTCCCCTCCCCCACTCCCCTCCCTCAATCCCCTCGTCAACTCCCCTCCCTCACTCCCCTCCCTCACACCCCTCCCTCACTCCCCTCCCCCACTTCCCTACCCCACTCCTCTCCCCAACTCCCCTCCACAACTCCCCTCCCCCACTCCCCTCCCCCACACCCCACACCTGCTCCCCTCCCCTGCCCCCCTCCCCCGCTCCTGTCCACCACTCCGTATCCCTGCACCTCCTCACTGTGCTCCCGTACCCCACTCCCCTCCCCCACTCCCATCCCCCACTCCCCTCCCCCACACCCCTACCCCACACCCCTACCCCACTCCGCTCCCCAACTCCCCTACCCCTCTCCCCTCCCCCCTCCCCCACTCCCCTCCCCCACTCCCCTCACCCAATCCCTTTTCCTCCACCTCTTCACTGTCCTCCAATCCCCTCCCCTACTCCCCTTCCTTCTCCTCCACACTGCCCTCCCCACCACACTCCCATCCCCCACTCCGCTCCCCAACACTCCTACCTCACACCCCTCCCCCACTCCCCTTCCCTCCACCTCCTCACTGCCCTCCTCAACACAACTCCCCTACCCCACACACCTCACCCACTCCACTCACCCACTCCCCTTCCCTCCACCTCCTCACTGCGCTCCCCTATCCCACTCCCCTATCCCACTCCACTATCCCACTGCCCTATCCGACTCCACTTTCCCACTTCCCTACCCCACTCCCCTAACTCACTACCCTCCCCAACACCATTACCCCTCTCCACTCCACCATTCCCCTAACCCCCTCCCCTAGCCCACTCCGTCCCACACTCCCCTTCCCCCACTCCAGTCCACCTCTGCGCTTCCCTGCACCTCTTCACTGCCCTCCCCGACCACACTCCCATCCCTCACTACCCTCACGCACACCCCTACCCCACTCCCGTACACCACTCCCCTACCCCACTCCCCTACCGTACTCCACTAGCGCACTCCACTAGCGCACTCCACTACCGCACCCCCTCCACCACTCCCCTCCCCCACTCCCAATCACCACACACCAACCCCAGTCCCCTACCCACTCACCTCCCCCACTCCGCTAACCCACTCCCCTCCCCCACTCCCCTCCCCCGCTCCCCTCCCCCGCTCCCCTCCCCCGCTCCCTGACACCACACCGGCTCCCCCACTCCCCTCACCCACTCCCCTCCCCCACTCCGCCCCACAACCCTCCCCCTTTCCCCTCCCCCACACCCCTCGCCCACTCCACTCCCGACACTCCTCCCCCACTCCACTCCCCTCCCCCAATCCCCTCCCCCTCACCCCTCCCCCACTCCCCTCCCCCACTCTCCTCCCGTCCAACACTCCACTTCCCTGCACCTCCTCACTGCCCTCCCCTACCACACTCCCATCCCCCACTCCGCTCCCCAACTCTCCTGCCTCACACCCCTTCCCCACTGCCCTTCCCTCCATCTCCTCACTGCCCTCCTCAACCCAACTCCGCTACCCCACACACATCACCAACTCGACTCACCCACTGCCCTTCCCTCCACCTCCTCACTGCGCTCCCCTATCCCACTCCCCTATCCCACTCCCCTATCTCCCTCCACTATCCCACTCCCCTATCCGACTCCACTTTCCCACTTCCCTACCCCACTCCCCTAACTCACTCCCCTCCCCAACTCCAGTACCCCTCTCCACTCCACCATTCCCCTACCCCCCTCCTCTAGCCAAACCCTCCCACACTCACCTCCCCCCACACCAGTCCACCTCTGCGCTCCCCTGCATCTCTTCACTGCCCTCCCCTAACACACTCCCATCCCCCACTACGCTCCTTCATTCCATACCCCACTCCCCTACCGCACTCCACCCCCCCACTCCCCTACCGCACTCCCCTCCACAACTCCCCTACAGCACTCCAAATCACTACACCACTCCTCTCCCCCACTCCCTACCTCAACTCCCCTCCCCACTCCCCTAAACCACTCCCCTTCCCACTCCCCTCCCCCACTTCCCTCCCCCACTCCCCTCCCCCACCCCCCTCCCCCACACCCATCACAAACTCCCCTACCCCACTCCCCTACTCCGCTCCTCTCCCACACTCCCCTCCCCCACTCCGCTCCCCCACTCCCCTCCCCCACGCCCTCCGCCACACTCCTACCACACTCTACTCCCTCACTCACCTCCCCAACTCCCCTCCCCCGCTCCCCTCCCACACTAACCTCCCACACACCCCTTCCCACTCCCCTCCCCTCCGACACTCCCCTCGTCCTCTCTCCACCGCCACTCTCCTCCCGAACACCCCTTCCCACTTCCCGCCCCCACCTCCTCCCCCACTCCACTCTCCTCCCCCACTCCCGTCCACCACTCCGCATCCCTGCACCTCCTCACTGCCCTCCCGTACCACACTGCCCTCCCCCACTCCCCTACTCCAATCTCATACCCCACTCCACTCCCCCACTCTCATACCCCACTCCACTCCCCCACTCCCATACATCACTCCCCTCCACAACTCCCCTACCCCGCTCCCCTACCCCACTCCCCCACTCCCCCACTCCGCACCCCCTCTCCGCACCCCCACTCCGCACTCCCCTCATCCACTACCCTACCCAATCCCACTACCCCACTCCCATCCCCCATTCCCCTCCCCCACTCCCCTACCCCACTCCCCTACCGCACTCCACTACCGCACTCCACTCCCCCACTCCCCTATCGCACTCCCCTTCCGCACTCCCCTTCACATCTCCCCGATCCCACTCCCCGACCCCACTCCCCGACCCCACTCCCCGGTCCCTCTCCCCGGCCCCACTCCCCAGCCCCACTCCCCAGCCCCACGCCCCAGCCCCACTCCCCAGCCCCACTCCCCCAACCCCACTCCCCAACCCCACTCCCCTCCCCCACTCCCTGACACCACACCCGCTGCCCCACTCCCCTTCCCCACTCCCCTGCCCCACTCCCCTGCCCCACTCTGCTACCCCACTCTGCTACCCCACTCCGCTCCCCCACTCCGCTCCCCCACTCACCTCCCCAACGCAGTCCGCTCCCCAACTTTCCTAGCCCACTCCCCTCCCCTCCACCTCCTCACTGCCTTCCACTACCCAACTCTCCTACCTCACACACCTCCCCCACTCCACTCCACAACTCCCATTCCCTCCACACCCCTCCCCCACTCCACTCCCCTCTCCAAGCCCCCACTCACTGACGCCACTCCCCTACCCATTCCCTGTCCCTCACCCCCCACCCTCACTCCCCTACCGCACTCACAAACCCCACTCCCCTCTCCCACTCCTCCACCCCAACTCCCCTCCCCAACGCCCCTCCCTCGCTCCCCTCCCCCGCTCCCCTCCGTCACTCCGCTCCCCCGCTCCCCTCCCCCGCTCCCCTCCCCCACTCCCCTCCCCCACACCCCTCGTCAACTCCCCTCCCCCACTACCCTCCCCCACTCCCCTACTCCGCTCCCGTAACCCACTCCCCACCCCACCCCCCTCGTCAACCCCCCTCCCCCACTCCCCTCCACCACTCCCCTCCCCAACTCCATTCCGCCACTCTCCTCCCACACTCTACTCCCTCTCTCACCTCCCCAGATCCCCTCCCCCGCTCCACTCCCCCGCTCCCCTCCCCCGCTCCCCTCCCACACTAACCTCCCCCACACCCCTCCACACTCCGCTCCCCTCAGACACTCCCCTCCCCCTCCCTCCTCCGCCACTCTCCTCCCCAACACCCCTCCCCAACTCTCCTCCCCCACTCTACTCCCCCACTCTCCTCCTCCACTCCGCTCCCCCACTCCCCTACACAACTCTCCTCCCCCAATCCGCATCCCTGCACCTCCTCACTGCCCACCCGTACCACACTCCTCACCCCCACTCCACTCCCCCACTCTACTCCCCCACTCCACTCCCCCACTCCACTCCTCCTCTCCTCACACCCCATCCCCTCCACCACTCTTCTACCCCACCCCACTCCCCTCCCCCACTCCCCTCCCCCACTCCCCTACCCCACTCCCCTACCCCACTCCCCTCCCCCACTCCACACCCCCACTCCCATACCTAATTCCCATCCACAACTCCCCTACCCCACTCCCCTACCCCACTCCGCTCCCCAAATCCGCTCCCCCACTCCACTCCCGACACCCCTCCCCAACTCTCCTACCTCACATCCCTCCCCCACTCCCCTTCCCTCCACCTCCTCACTGCCCTCCACAATCCAACTCCCCTACCCCACACACGTCCCCAACTCCAGTCACCCACTGCCCTTCCCTCCACCTCATCACTGCGCTCCCCAATCCCATTCCCCTATCCCACTCCCCTAGCCCACCACGTCCCACACTCACCTCCCCCCACTCCAGTCCACCTCTGCGCTTCCCTGCACCTCTTCACTGCCCTCCCCTACCACACTCCCATCCCTCACTACCCTCACGCACACCCCTACCCCACTCCCCTACACCACTCCCCTACCCCACTCCCCTACCGTACTCCAGTAGCGCACTCCACTCCTGCACTCCCCTCCACCAATCCCCTACCCCACTCCCCATCACCACACATCAACCCCACTCCCCTACCCCACTCACCTCCCCCACTCCGCTAACCCACTCCCCTCCCCCGCTCCCCTCCCCCGCTCCCCTCCCCCACTCCCTGACACCACACCGGCTCCCCCACTCCCCTCCCCCACTCCCCTCCCCCACTCCGCCCCTCAACCCTCCCCCCTTACCCTCCCCCACTCCCCTCGCCCACTCCCCTCGCCCACTCCCCTCCCCCACTCCCCTCCCCCACTCCACTCCCCCACTCCCCTCGCCCACTCCCCTCCCCCACTCCCCTCCCCCACTCCACTCCCCCACACCCCTCGCCCACTCCACTCCCGACACTCCTCCCCCACTCCCATCCCCTCCCCCTCACCCCTCCCCCACTCCAGTCCCCCACTCCCCTCCCGTCCAACACTCCGCTTCCCTGCACCTCCTCACTGCCCTCCCCTACTACACTCCCATCCCCCACTCCGCTCCCCAACTCTCCTACCTCACACCCCTCCCCCACTCCCCTTCCTTCCACCTCCTCACTGCCCTCCTCAACCCAACTCCCCTACCCCACACACTTCCCCAACTCGACTCACCCACTCCCCTTCCCTCCACCTCCTCACTGCGCTCCCCGATCCCACTGCCCGATCCCACTCCCCTATCCCACTCCCCTATCGCACTCCCCTATCCCACTCCCCGATCCCACTCCCCTATCCCACTCCCCTATCCCACTCCCCTATCCCACTGCCCTATCCGACTCCACTTTCCCACTTCCCTACCCCACTCCCCTAACTCACTCCCCTCCCCAACTCCACTACCCCTCTCTACTCCACCATTCCCCTAACCCCCTCCCCTAGCCAACACCTCCCACACTCCCCTCCCCCAACTCCAGTCCACCTCTGCGCTCCCCTGCATCTCTTCACTGCCCTCCCCAACACACTCCCCTCCCCCAACTCCAGTCCACCTCTGCGCTCCCCTGCATCTCTTCACTGCCCTCCCCAACACACTCCCATCCCCCACTACGCTCCCGCATTCCCCTATCCCACTCCCCTACCGCACTCCACGCCCCCACTCCCCTACCACACTCCCCTCCACAACTCCCCTACACCACTCCAAATTACCACACCACTCCTCTCCCCCACTCCCTAACTCAACGCCCCTCCCCACTCCCCTAAACCACTCCCCTAAACCGCTCCCCTTCCCACTCCCCTCCCCCACTCCCCTCCCCCACTTCCATCACAAACTCCCCTACCCCACTCCCCTACTCCGCTCCTCTCCACCACACCCCTCCCTCACATCCCTCCCCCACACCCCTCCCCCACACCCCTCATCAACTCCCCTCCCACACTCCCCTCCCCCACTCCCCTCCCTCACGCCCTCCGCCACCCTCCTACCACACTCTACTCCCTCACTCACCTCCCCAACTCCACATCCCCGCTCCCCTCCCACACTCTCCTCCCGAACACCCCTCCCCCACTCCCCTCCCCCAGCCCCTCCCCCACTCCACTCTCCTCACCCACTCCCATCCCCCTCTCCCCTCCCCCACTCCCGTCCACCACTCCACATCCCTGCACCTCCTCACTGCCCTCCCGTACCCCACTCCACTCCCCCATTCTCGTACCCAACTCCACTCCCCCACTCCCATACCTCATTTCCCTCCACAACTCCCCTACCCCGCTCCCCTACCGCACTCCCCCACTCCCTCACTCCGCTCCCCCACTCCGCACCCCATCTCCCCCACTCCGCACCCCCACTCCCCACCCCACTCCCCTCACCCACTACCCTACCCAACTCCACTACCCCACTCCCATCCCCCATTCCCCTCCCCCACTCCCCTACCCCACTCCCCTACCGCACACCACTACCGCTCTCCACTCCCCCACTCCCCTACCCTACTCTCGTACCCCAATCCACTCCCCCACTCTCGTACCCCACTCCACTCCCCCACTCCCATACCTCACTCCCCTTCACAACTCCCCTACCCCGCTCCCCTACCCCTCTCCCCTACCCCGCTCCCCCACTCCGCTCCCCCACTCCGCACCCCCACTCCGCTCCCCCACTCCCCACCCCCACTCCCCTCCCCCACTACCCTTCCCAACTCCACTACCCCACTCCCATCCCCCATTCCCCTCACCCACTCCCCTAGCCCACCCCCTCCCACACTCCCCTCCCCCCACTCCAGTCCACCTCTGCGCTTCCCTGCACCTCTTCACAGCCCTTCCCTACCACACTCCCATCCCCCACTACCCTCCCGCAGTCCCCTACCCCACTCCCCTACCGCACTCCCCTCCACATCTCCCCTATCCCACTCCCCGACCCCACTCCCCGTTCGCACTCCCCGGCCCCACTCCCCAGCCCCACGCCCCAGCCCCACTCCCCAAACCCCACTCCCGAAACCCCACTCCCCAAACCCCACTCCCCAAACCCCACACCCCCTTCCCCACACCCCCAACCGCACTCCCCCAACCCCACTACCCCAAACCACACTCCCCAACCCCACTCCCCTCCCCCACTCCCACTCCCCTCCCCCACTCCCTGACACCACACCCGCTGCCCCACTCCCCTGCCCCACTCCCCTCACCCACTCCCTGACAACTCACCCACTGCCCCAACCCCCTGACCCACTCCCCTGCTCCACTCCCCTGCCACACTCCGCTACCCCACTCCGCTACCCCACTCTGCTACCCCACTCTGCTACCCCACTCCGCTACCCCACTCCGCTCCCCCACTCCCCTCCCCTACCGCTGTCCGCTCCCCAACTTTCCTAGCCCACTCCCCTCCCCTCCACCTCCTCACTGCCTTCCACTACCCAACTCTCCTACCTCACACACCTCCCCCACTCCACTCCCCAACTCCCATTCGCTCCACTCCCCTCCCCCACTCCACTCCCCTCTCCAAGCCCCCACTCACTGATGCCACTCCCCTACCCATTTCCTGTCCCCCACTCCCCTCCCTATTCCCTGTCCCCCAATCCCCTCCCTCACTCCCCTACTGCACTCACAAACCCCACTCCCCTCTCCCACTCCTCCACCCCACTCCCTTCCCCCTCTCCTCTCCGCTAATCCCCTTCCCCCTCCCCCTCCCCAACTCCCCTCCCCAACGCACCTCCACCGCTCCCCTCCCCCACTCCCCTCCCCCGCACCACTCGTTAGCTCCCCTCCCCCACTCCCCTCCCCCACTCCCCTACTCCACTCCCCTCATTCCACTCCCCTCCGTAACACCCCTCGTCAACTCCCCTCCGCCACACCCCTCGTCAACTCCCCTCCCCCACTCCCCTCGTCAACTCCCCTCCCCCACTCCCCTCCCACTCTCCCTACCAGCTCCCCTCACCCGCCCCCTCCCCCACTCCCCTCCCCCACTCACTTCCCCCTCTCCCCTCCCCCTCTCTCCTCCCCCTCTCTCCTCCCCCACTCTCCCCTCCCCCACTCTCCTCCCCCACTCTCCCCTCCCCCACTCTCCCCTCCCCCACTCTCCCCCCCCACTCTCCCCTCCCCCACTCTCTCCTCCCCCACTCTCCCCTCCCCCACTCTCCTCTCCCCCACTCTCCCCTCCCCCACTCTCCTCCCCCACTCTCTCCTCCCCCACTCTCCCCTCCCCCACTCTCCTCCCCCACTCTCCCCTCCCCCACTCTCTCCTCCCCCACTCTCCCCTCCCCCACTCTCCTCTCCCCCACTCTCCCCTCCCCCACTCTCCTCCCCCTCTCCTCCCCCACTCTCCTCCCCCACTCCCCTCCCCCACTCCCCTCCCCCACTCCGCTCCCCAACTCTCCTACCTCACACACCTCCGCCACTCCCCTTCCCTCCAAAACCCACCTCCCCTACCCCGCACACGTCACCCGCTCCACTTACACAATCCCCTTCCCTCCACCTCCTCACTGCCCTCCCCTACCCCACACCGCTCCGCACTCCCCTCCTCACTTCCCTCCCCCACTCCCCTCCACATTCTCCTCCCTCACTCCCCACCCCATATCCCTACCTCTCTCCCCTCCCCCACTCCCCTCCCCCACTCCCCTCCCCCACTCCCCTCCTCTCCCCAACTCCCCTATCCCACTCTCCTCCCACACTCCACACCCTCACTCACCTCCCCAGATCCCCACACCCGCTCCCCTCCCGCACTAACCTCCCCCACAACCCTCCCCACACCCCTCCCCCACTCCCCTCCCCCACTCCCCTCCCCCACTCCCCTACCCCTCTCCCCTCCCCCTCTCCCCTCCCCCACTCTCCCCTCCCCCACTCTCTTCCCCCTCTCTCCTCCCCCACTCTCCTCCCCCACTCTCCTCCCCCACTCCCATCCCCCACTCCCCTCCCCCACTCCTCTCCCCCACTCCGCTCCCCAACTCTCCTACCTCACACACCTCCGCCACTCCCCTTCCCTCCACAACCCACCTCCCCTACCCCGCACACGTCACCAGCTCCACTTACACACTCCCCTTCCCTCCACCTCCTCACTGCACTCCCCTATCCCACTCCCCTATCCCACTCCACATTCCCCTATTCCACTCCACATTCCCACTCCCCTACACGACTCCCATTACTCACTCCCCTCCCCAACTCCGCTACCCCACTCCCCTCCCCCATTCCCCTAACCCCTTCCCCCAGCACACCCCCTCCAACACTCCCCGCCCCCCTCTCCAGTCCACCTCTGCGCTTCCCTGCACCTCTTCAATGCCCTCCCCTATCACACTCCCATCCCCCACTACCCTCCCGCACTCCCCTACCCCACTCCCCTACCGCACTCCACTCCCCCACTCCCCTCCCCCACACCCCTCTCACACTAACCTCCCCCACTCCCCTCCCAACTCCCCTCGCCCACTCCCTTACCACACACCCCTACCCAACTCCGCTTACCTCCACCTCCTCACTGCCCTACCTTACCACACTCCCATCCCAAACTACCGTCCCCCACTCCCCAAACGCACACCCCTCCACAACATCCCGACCCCATACCCCTACCCAACACCCCTACCCCACTCCCCTACCCCATTCCACTACCCCAGTCCCGTTGCCAATCCCCTACCTCACTCGCCTCCCACACTTCCCTACCCACCTCTCCTAACCCCCTCCCCGACCCCACTCCCCTTCCCTCCACCTCCTCACTGCACTCCAGTACCCAGCTCCCCTACCCACACACCTCCACCATGCCCCTCCCTCATTCCCCTTCCCTCCAGCTCCTCCCAGCGCTCCCCTACCCAACTCCCCTATCCCACCCCCCTACCCCACTCCCCGAAACTACACCCCTCCCCAACTCCACACCCCCACTCCACACCCCCACTCCCCTTACCTCAACCACCTCACTGCGCTCCCCTACCCCACTCACCTCCCCTACTCCCCTTCCTTCTCCTCCTCACTGCCCTCCCCTACCCAACTCCCCAACGCCACTGCCCTCCCCCACTCCCCACGTGACTCCCCTTCACTCCAGCTCATCACTGCCCTCCCCTACCCCACACCGCTCCGCACTCCCCTCCTCACTTCCCTCCCCCACTCCCCTCCACATTCTCCTCCCTCACTCCCCACCCCATATCCCTACCTCTCTCCCCTCCCCCACTCCCCTCCCCATCTCCCCTCCCCCACTCCCCTCCACCACTCCCCTCCTCTCCCCAACTCCCCTATCCCACTCTCCTCCCACACTCCACACCCTCACTCACCTCCCCAGATCCCCACACCCGCTCCCCTCCCGCACTAACCTCCCCCACAACCCTCCCCACACCCCTCCCCCACTCCCCTCCCCCACTCCCCTCCCCCACTCCCCTACCCCTCTCCCCTCCCCCTCTCCCCTCCCCCACTCTCCCCTCCCCCACTCTCTTCCCCCTCTCTCCTCCCCCACTCTCCTCCCCCACTCTCCTCCCCCACTCCCATCCCCCACTCCCCTCCCCCACTCCTCTCCCCCACTCCGCTCCCCAACTCTCCTACCTCACACACCTCCGCCACTCCCCTTCCCTCCACAACCCACCTCCCCTACCCCGCACACGTCACCAGCTCCACTTACACACTCCCCTTCCCTCCACCTCCTCACTGCACTCCCCTATCCCACTCCCCTATCCCACTCCACATTCCCCTATTCCACTCCACATTCCCACTCCCCTACACGACTCCCATTACTCACTCCCCTCCCCAACTCCGCTACCCCACTCCCCTCCCCCATTCCCCTAACCCCTTCCCCCAGCACACCCCCTCCAACACTCCCCGCCCCCCTCTCCAGTCCACCTCTGCGCTTCCCTGCACCTCTTCAATGCCCTCCCCTATCACACTCCCATCCCCCACTACCCTCCCGCACTCCCCTACCCCACTCCCCTACCGCACTCCACTCCCCCACTCCTCTCCCCCACACCCCTCTCACACTAACCTCCCCCACTCCCCTCCCAACTCCCCTCGCCCACTCCCCTACCACACACCCCTACCCAACTCCGCTTACCTCCACCTCCTCACTGCCCTACTCTACCACACTCCCATCCCAAACTACCGTCCCCCACTCCCGAAACGCACACCCCTCCACAACACCCCGACCCCACACCCCTACCCAACACCCCTATCCCACTCCCCTACCCCATTCCACTACCCCAGTCCCGTTGCCAATCCCCTACCTCTCTCGCCTCCCACACTTCCCTACCCACCTCTCCTAACCCCCTCCCCGACCCCACTCCCCTTCCCTCCACCTCCTCACTGCACTCCAGTACCCAGCTCCCCTACCCACACACCTCCACCATGCCCCTCCCTCATTCCCCTTCCCTCCAGCTCCTCCCAGCGCTCCCCTACCCAACTCCCCTATCCCACTCCCCTACCCCACTCCCCGAAACTACACCCCTCCCCCACTCCACACCCCCACTCCACACCCCCACTCCCCTTACCTCAACCACCTCACTGTGCTCCCCTACCCCACTCACCTCCGCTACTCCCCTTCCTTCTCCTCCTCATTGCCCTCCCCTTCCCAACTCCCCAACGCCACTGCCCTCCCCCACTCCCCACGCGACTCCCCTTCACTCCAGCTCATCACTGCCCTCCCCGACCCCACACCGCTCCGCACTCCCCTCCTCACTTCCCTCCCCCACTCCCCTCCACATTCTCCTCCCTCACTCCCCACCCCATATCCCTACCTCTCTCCCCTCCCCCACTCCCCTCCCCCACTCCCCTACCCCACTCCCCCACTACACCCCTCCCCCACTACACACCCCCACTCCCCTTACCTCCACCACCTCACTGCGCTCCCCTACCCCACTGTCCTATCCCACTCCACTTCCCCACTCCCCGACCCCACTCCCCTAACTCACTTCTCTCCCACACTCACCACCCCTTCTCCCCTTCCTTCTCCTCCTGACTGCTCTCCCCTACCCAACTCCCCAACGCCACTGCCCTCCCCCACTCCCCACGTTACTCCCCTTCACTCCACCTCATCGCTGCCCTCCCCTACCCCACACCCCTCCCCACTCCCCTCCCCACTCCCCTCCCCACTTCCCTCCCCCACTCCCCTCCACATTCTCCTACCTCACTCCCCACCCCATACCCCTACCTCACTCCACTCCCCCACTCACATAACACACACCCCACCCCCACTCCCCTCCCCCACTCCCCTCCCCCACTCCCCTCCCCCACTCCTCTCCCCCACTCCCCTCCCCCATTCCCCTCACCCACTCCCCTCCGACCCAACTCCACTCCCACTCCCCTTCCCTCCACCTCCTGACAGCACACCCCTACCAGACTCCACGACACCACTCTGCACTCCCACTCCCCTCCTCTACTCCCCTACCCCACCGCACATCCCTCCCAAACTCCCCTACCAGACGCCCTCCCCCACTCCCCTCCCCTCCCCCACTCGCCTCCCCCTCTCCCCTCCCCAAATCGCCTCCCCAGTCCCATTACCAAATCGCCTCCCCCAGTCCCCTTACCAAATCGCCTCCCCTACTCCCCTGCCCTCCACATCCTTACAGCTTTCCTCTACTCCACTCCCCTACAACACTCTGATCCCCCACTAGCCCCACCAATCCCCTACCCCGCTTCTCTCCAAAACTCCCCTACCCTCTCCCCACCCCCACTCCCCTACCCCACTCCCCTACCCCATTCCACTACCCCAGTCCCGTCGCCAATCCCCTACCTCACACCCCTCCCATACTCCCCTACCCACCTCTCCTACCCCACTCTCTTACCCCACTCCCCTTCCCTCCACCTCCTCAATGCACTCCAGTACCCAACTCCCCGACGCCACTGCCCTCCCCCACTCCCCACGACACTCCCCCACTGCCCTACCTCGCTCCATTCCCCCAGTTACCACCCCCACTACCTTACCCCACTCCCCTCTACAATCCCCTCCCCAATCCCCTCCCCACCCCCGTCCCCACTTCCCTCCCCCACTCCCCCACCCCAATCACCTAACACACACCCTACCCCACTCCACTCCCCCATTCCCCTCTCCCACTCCCCTTCCCTCCATCTCCTCACTGCACCCCTACCCAACTCCCGTCCCCACTCCCCTTCCCTCCACCTCCTTACAGTCCACCCCTACCACACTTCCCGACACCACCCTGCACCCCCACCCCCTCCTCCACTCCCCTACCCCACTACCCCACCGCACCTCCCTCCCAAACTCCCCTACCAGACGCCCTCCCCCACTCCCCTCCCCCAAACCCCTCCCCACACACCACCCCCACTTCCCTCCCCCACTCCCCCACCCCACTCACCTAACACACACCCTACCCCACTCCACTCCCCCATTCCCCTCTCCCACTCCCCTTCCCTCCATCTCCTCACTGCACCCCTACCCAACTCCCGTCCCCACTCCCCTTCCCTCCACCTCCTTACAGCCCACCCCTACCACACTTCCCGACACCACACTGCACCCCCACCCCCTCCTCCACTCCCCTACCCCACTACCCCACCGCACCTCCCTCCCAAACTCCCCTACCAGACGCCCTCCCCCACTCCCCTCCCCCAAACCCCTCCCCACACACCACCCCCACTCCCCTCCCACACTCCCCTCCCCCAATCCGCACCCCCACTCCCCAAGCCCACTCCCCTCCCCAACTCCCCTTCCCTCCACCTCCTTCCAGCGCTCCCCTACTCCACTCCCCTACACCACTCTGATCCCCCACTAGCCTCACCACTCCCTACCCTACTCCCCTCCAAAACTCCCATACCCTCTCCCCACCCCCACTCACCTACACCACTCCCCTAACCCACTCCCTGTCCCCCACTCTCCTCCCCCACTCCCCTCCCCAACTCCCCTCGCCCAGTCTCCTCCCACACTCCCCTCCCTCACTCCCCTCCAACTCCCCTACAACTCTAACCTCCCCCACTCCCCTCCGCACTCCCCTCCGCACTCCCCTCCCCACTCCCCTCCCCCACTGCCCTCCTCACTCCCCTCCCCACTCCCCTCCTCACTCACCTCCCACACTAACCTTCCCCACTCGCTCCCCCACGCCCCTCCCCACTCACCTCCCACACTAACCTCCCCCACTCGCCTCCCCACTCCCCTCCCCACTCCCCTCCCGCTCTTGCCTCCCCCAATCCCCTCCCCCACTCCCAAACTCCCCTCCCCCACTCCCCTCACTCACTAATCTTCCCCACTCCCCTCCCACACTAACCTCCCCCACTCCCCTCCCAACTCCCCTCATCCACTCCGCTACCCCACTCCGCTTACCTCCACATCCTCACTGCACGACTCCACCACACTCCCATCCCCCACTACCCTCCCCCACTACCCTCCCCCACTCCCTAACCGCGCCCCCCTCCACAACACCCCTACCCCTCTCCCCTACCCCAAACCTGACCCCACACCCCTACCCTACACCCCTACCCTACTCCCCTACCCCAGTCCACTACCCCAGTCCCATCGCCAATCTCCTCTCTCACACCCCTCCCATACTCCCATACCCACCTCTCCTACCCCACTCCCCTACCCCACTCCCCTTCCCGCCACCTCCTCACTGCACTCCAGTACCCAGATCCCCTACGCCACTGCCCTCCCCCACTGCCCTACCTCACTCCACTCCACCAGTTACCCCTCCCACTACCTTACCCCACTCCCCTCCCCACTCCCCTCCCCATTTCCCTCCCCCACTTCCCTCCCCCACTCCCCTCCCATTTCTCCTACCTCACTCCCCACCCCATACCCATACCCCACTCCCCTCCCGCACTGCCCTACCTCACTCCACTCCCCCAGTTAACGCACCCACTACCTTGCCCCACTCCCCTCCCCACTCCCTTCCCCCACTCGCCTCCCCATACCCCTACCTCACTCCACTCCCCCACTCCCCTACCCCACTCACTTAACATACACCCCTCCCCCACTCCCCTCCCCCATTCCCCTCTCCCACCCCCTTCCCTCCATCTCCTCACTGCCCCACTACCCAAATCCCCTCCCCACTCCCCTTCCCTCCACCTCCTTTCAGCCCACCCCGACCACACTCCCCGACACAACTCTGCACCCCCACCCCCTCCTCCACTCCCCTACCCCACTACCCCACCGCACTTCCCTACCAAACTCCCCTACCAGACGCCCTCCCCCACTCCCCTCCCCCACACCCATCCCCACACCCCTTCCCCACTCCCCCACTCCACTCGCCCACTCTCCTCCCCCACTCCACCTCCCCCACACCCCTCGCCCACTACCCTACCGCAATGGCCTACCCCACGCCCCTCCACAACTCCCCTCCCCAACTCCCCTTCCCTCCATCTCCTGACAGTCCTCCCCTACTCCACTCCCCTACACCACTCTGCTCCCCCACTAGCCCCACCACTCCCCTACCCCACTCCCCTCCAAAACTCCCATAACCTCTCCCCACCCCCACTCACCTACACCACTCCCCTAACCGACTCCCTGTCCCTCAATCCATTCCCTGACTACCCAAACCCCACTCTCCTCCCCCACGCACCTCCCCAACTCCCCTCCTCCACACCTCGACCCCACTCTCCACCCCTCTCCTCGAGGCAACACCCCTCCCCCACACCTCGCCCCACTCCCTGCCTCAACTCCCCCACCCCACACTCCCCTCCCCCACTCCCCTCCACCACTCCCCTCCCCCACTCCCCTCCCAAGCTCCCCTCCCCCACAACCCCTCCTCAACTCCCCTAACTCCCCTTCCCCACTCCCCTCCACCACTCCCCTCCCCCACTCCCCTCCCAAGCTCCCCTCCCCCACAACCCCTCCTCAACTCCCCTAACTCCCCTTCCCCACTCTCCTCCACCACTCCCCTCCCCAACTCCCCTCCCCCACTCAACTCCCCTACCACGCACTCTTCCCCACACTCCTCCCCACACCCCTCCCCTACTCCCCACTCCCACTGCCCTCCCCCAAATCCCCCACCACACTCCCCTCCCACACTCCCCTCCCCCAAATCCCCTGCCCCAATTCCCCTACCGCACTCCCATCCCCCACTCCCATCCCCCACTATCCTCCCCAACTACCCTCCCCCACTACCCTCTCCCACTCCACTCCCCCACTCCACTCCCCCACTCCACTCCCCCATCCCCACCCCCACTCTCCTCCCCCACTCCCCTACCCCAAATCTCCTCCCCAAATCTCCTCCCCCAAATCCCCGCCCCCACTCCATTCACATACCGCACTCCCCTCCACAACTCCCCTACCCGACTCCCCTACACAACCCCCCGTCACCACACCCCTACCACACTCCCCTCCCCCACTCCGCTACCCGACTCCCATACCCCACACCCCTACCCCACTCCCCGACCCCACTCCCCGACCGCACTCCACGACCCCACTCCATGACCGCACTCACCCGACCCCACTCACCCGACCCCACTCACCCGATCACACTCCCCACCCCCACAACACAACCCAACTCCCCACACCCATGCCCCTCCCCTAGTCCCCTCCCCCACACCTCTACCCCACTATCCTCACCTCTCCTCTCTGCAACACCCGTCCCCCACTCCCCTCCCCCATTCCCCTCCCCTCGTCCCCACACCCCCTACCACACTCCCCTCCCCCACCCCGCTCCCCCACCCCGCTCCCCCACTCCCCTCCCACACTAACCTCCCCCACACTCCTCCCCACACTCCTCCGCACACTCCTCCCCCACTCCCCTCCCCCACTGCCCTCCCCCACTCCCCTCCCCCAAATTCCGTACCCCAAATTCTGTACCCCAAATCCCCTACCCCAAATCCCCTACCTCCAATCCCCTCCCCCAAATCCCCTCCCACACTCCACTCGCATACCGCACTCCACTCCACAACTCCCCGACCCGACTCCCCTACCCAACCCCCCGTCAATACACCCCTACCACACTCCCCTCCCCCACTCCCCTCCCCCACTCCACTCCCCCACTCCCCTACCCCACTCCCCTACCCCACTCCCAGACCCCACTTCCCAACTCCACACTCCTACTCCACTCTGCACTCCACTCCCCTACTCCACTCCTCTCCCCCACACCCATCCTCAACTCCCCTCCCTAACTCCCCTCCCTAACACCCCTCCCCAACTCCCCTCCCTTACTCCCCTAACCCACTACCTTCCCCCCATTTCCCTAACCCACTACCCTCCCCAACTCCCCTCCCCCACTCCCCTCCCCCACTCCTCTCCCACACTAACCTCCCACACTAACCTCCCCCACACTAACCTCCCCCACACTCCTCCCCACACTTCTACCCACACTCCTCCCCAAAGTCCTCCCCCACGCACCTACCCCAGGTCCCCAACCCCAAATCCCTTCCCCCAAATCCCTTCCCCCAAATCCCCTCCACCAAATCCCCTCCCACAAATCCCCTCCCCCACTCCACCCGCATACCGCACTCCCCTCCACAACTCCCCTACCCGACGCCCCTACCCAACCCCCCGTCACCACACCCCCTACCACACTCCCCTCCCCCACTCCCCTACCCCACTCGCCTACCCCACTCCCCGAACCCACTCCCCTACTCCACACCCCTACTCCACTCTACACTCCACTCCCATACTTCACTCCACTCCCCCACACCCCTCCTCAACTCCCCTCCCTAACTCCCCTCCCTAACACCCCTCCCCAACTCCCCTCCCTCCCTCCCCAAACCCACTACCCTCCCCCATTTCCCTAATCCACTACCCTCCCCAACTCCCCGCCCCAACTCCCCTCCCCCACTCCCCTCCCCCACTCCCCTCCCACACTAACCTCCCACACTAACCTCCCCCACACTCCTCCCCACACTCCTCCCCCACTCCCGTCCCCCACTCTCCTCGTCCACTCCCCTACCCCACTCCGCTACTCCACTACCAGACACCACTCCCCTACTCCACTCCCCTACTCCACTCTGAACTCCACTCCCCTACAGCACTCCACTCCCCCACACCCCTCCTCAACTCCCCTCCCTTACTCCACTCCACTCCCCCACACCCCTCCTCAACTCCCCTCCCTAACACCCCTCCCTAACTCAACTCCCCAACTCCCCTCCCTCACTCCCCTCCCCCACTCCCCTCCCCCACTCCCCTCCCCAATCCCCTCCCCCACTCCCCTCTCCCCTCCCACACTAACCTCCCACACTAACCTCCCCCACACTCCACCCCACACTCCTACCCACACTCCTCCCCAAAGTCCTCCCGCACTCCCCTACACCAGGTCCCCTACCCCAAATCCCTTCCCCCAAATCCCCTCCACCAAATCCCCTCCCCCAAATCCCCTCCCCCACTCCACCCGCATACCGCACTCCCCTCCACAACTCCCCTACCCGACTCCCCTACCCAACCCCCGTCACCGCACCCCCTACCACACTCCCCTCCCCCACTCCCCTCCCCCACTCCCCTAATCCACTCCCCTACTCCACTCTACACTCTACTCCCATACTCCACTCCACTCCCCCACACCCCTCCTCAACAACCCTCCCTAACTCCCCTCCCTAACACCCCTCCCCAACTCCCCTCCCTCCCTCCCCTAACCCACTACACTCCCCCATTTCCCTAACCCACTACCCTCCCCAGCTCCCCTCCCCCTCTCCCCTTCCCCACTCCCCTCCCCCACTCCGCTCCCACACAA
This sequence comes from Heterodontus francisci, assembly GCF_036365525.1. Taxonomy (NCBI): domain Eukaryota; kingdom Metazoa; phylum Chordata; class Chondrichthyes; order Heterodontiformes; family Heterodontidae; genus Heterodontus; species Heterodontus francisci. The sequence goes on from NW_027141801.1 coordinate 582,336, forward strand.
ACCTCCCCCACACTCCTCCCCACACTCCTCCCCAAAGTCCTCCCCCACTCCCCTACCGCAAGTCCCCTACCCCAAATCCCTTCCCCCAAATCCACTCCCCCAAATCCCCTCCCCCAAATAACCTCCCCCACTCCACCCGCATACCGCACTGCCCTCCACAACTCCCCTACCCGACTCCCCTACCCAACCCCCCGTCACCACACCCCCTACCACACTCCCCTCCCCCCACTCCGCTCTCCCACTCCCCTCCCACACTAACCTCCCCCCACACTCCTCCCCCCACTCCCCTCCCCCACTCCCCGACCGCACTCCACGACCCCACTCCATGACCGCACTCACCCGACCCAACTCCCCTCCCACACTAACCACCAACACACTCCGCCCCACTCCCCTCCCCCACTCCCCTCCACCACTGCCCTCTCCAAGTCCCATCCCCCAAATCCCCTCCCCCAAATCCTCTACCCCAAATCCCCTCCCCCACTCGCCTACTGCTCTCCTCTCCACAACCCCCCTCCACAACTCCCATACCTTCCCCTACCCAACCCCCCGTCACCACTCCCCTCCCTTACTCCCCTCCCTCACTTGCTTACCCCTCTCCCCGACCCCTCTCCCTGACCCCTCTCCCCGACCCCCACTCCCCGACCTCAAACCCCGACCCCACTCCCAGACCCCACTCCCCGACCCCCCTCCCCCACGCCCCTCCCCTTATCCCCTCCCCCACGCCCCTCCCTTAATCCCCTGCCCCACTCCTCTACCCCAATCTTCTCCCCTCTCCTCTCCGCAACACCCCTCCCCCACTCCTCTCCCCACTCCTCTCCCCCACTCCTCTCCCACAGTCCCCTCGTCCACTCCCCTCCCCCAAATCCCCTCCCACAAATCCCCTCCCCCAAATCCCCTACCCCAAATCCCCTCCCCCACTCGCCTATTGCTCTCCCCTCCACAACCCCCCCCACAACTCCCCGACCCGACACCCTTACCCGACTCCCCTACCCAAGCCCCCGTTACCACTCCCCCACCACACTCCCCTACCACACTCCCCTACCACACTCCCCTCCCCCACTCCGCTCCCCCACTCCGCTCTCCCACTCCCCTACCGAACTCCCCGGCACAACACCCCTACCCCACTCTCCTACCCCACTCCCCTACCCCACACCGCTCCCCAACTCCCCTACCCCACTCACCTCCCCTACTCCCCTTCCTTCTCCTCCTCACTGCCCTCCCCTACCCAACTCCCCAACGCCACTGCCCTCCCCCACTCCCCACGCGACTCCCCTTCACTCCACCTCATCACTGCCCTCCCCTACCCCACACCGCTCCGCACTCCCCTCCTCACTTCCCTCCCCCACTCCCCTCCACATTCTCCTCCCTCACTCCCCACCCCATACCCCTACCTCTCTCCCCTCCCCCACTCCCCTCCCCCACTCCCCTCCCACACTCCACGCCCTCACTCACCTCCCCAGATCCCCACACCCGCTCCCCTCCCGCACTAACTTCCCCCACAACCCTCCCCACTCCCCTCCCCCACTCCCCTCCCCCACTCCCCTCCCCCACTCCCCTACCCCTCTCCCCTCCCCCTCTCCCCTCCCCCACTCTCCCCTCCCCCACTCTCCTCCCCCTCTCTCCTCCCCCACTCTCCTCCCCCACTCTCCACCCCCACTCTCCTCCCCCACTCCCATCCCCCACTCCGCTCCCCAACACTCCTATCTCACAACCCTCCCCCACTCCCCTTCCCTCCACAACCAAACTCCCCTACCCTGCACACCTCCCCCCACTCCACTTACACACTCCCCTTCCCTCCACCTCCTCACTGCGCTCCCCTATCCCACTTCCCTATCCCACTCCACATACCCCCTATCCCACTCCACATTCCCACTCCCCTCCCCCCACTCCAGTCCACCTCTGCGCTTCCCTGCACCTATTCACTGCCCTCCCCTACCACACTCCCATCCCCCACTACCCTCCCGCACTCCCCTACCCCACACCCCTACCGCACTCCGCTCCCCCTCTCCACTCCCCTCCCCCACTCCCCCTCCCCCACACCCCTCACACACTAACCTCCCCCACTACCCTCCCAACTCGCTTCGCCCACTCCCCTACCACGCACCCTACCCAACTCTGCTTACCTCCACCTCCTCACTGCCCTACTCTACCGCACTCCCATCCTACACATACCCTCCTCCACTACCCTCCCCCACTCCCCAACCACTCACCCCTCCACGACACCCCGATCCCACACCCCTACGCCACACCCCAACCCCACTCCCCTAACCCATTCCACTACCCCAGTCCCGTTGCCAATCCCCTACCTCACTCCCCTCCCACACTTCCCTACCCACCTCTCCTAACCCCCTCCCCTACCCCACTCCCCTTCCCTCGACCTCCTCACTGCACTCCAGTACCCAATCCCCTACCCACATACCTCCACCACTCCCCTCCCTGATTCCCCTTCCCTCCACCTCCTCCCTGCGCTCCCCTACCCAGCTCCCCTATCCCACTCCCCTACCCCACTCCCCTACCCCACTCCCCTACCTCACTCCCCTAAACTACACCCCTCCCCCCACTCCACACCCCCACTCCCCTTACCTCCACCACCTCACTGCGCTCCCCTACCCCACTATCCTACCCCACTCTCCTATCCCACTCCACTTTCCCACTCCCTGACCCCACTCCCCTAACTCACTTCCCTCCCACACTTACCACCCCTTCTCCCCTTCCTTCTCCTCCTGACTGCTCTCCCCTACCCAACTCCCCAACGCCACTGCCCTCCCCCACTCCCCACGTTACTCCCCTTCACTCCACCTCATCACTGCCCTCCCCTACCCCACACCCCTCCCCACTCCCCTCCCCACTCCCCTCCCCACTTCCCTCCCCCCACTCCCCTCCACATTCTCCTACCTCACTCCCCACCCCGTACCCCTACCTCACTCCACTCCCCCACTCACATAACACACACCACACCCCCACTCCCCTCCCCCACTCCCCTCCCCCATTCCCCTCACCCACTCCCCTCCGACCCAACTCCACTCCCCACTCCCCTTCCCTCCACCTCCTGACAGCACACCCCTACCAGACTCCACGACACCACTCTGCACCCCCACTCCCCTCCTCTACTCCCCTACCCCACCGCACATCCCTCCCAAACTCCCCTACCAGACGCCCTCCCCCATTACCCTCCCCCTCCCCCACTCCCCTCCCCCTCTCCCCTCCCCAAATCGCCTCCCCCAGTCCCATTACCAAATCGCCTCCCCCAGTCCCCTTACCAAATCGCCTCCCCCACTCCCCTTCCCTCCACCTCCTTACAGCCCTCCTCTACTCCACTCCCCTACAACACTCTGATCCCCCACTCGCCCCACCAATCCCCTACCCCGCTTCTCTCCAAAACTCCCCTACCCTCTCCCCACCCCCACTCACCTACACCACTTCCCTCTCCCACTCCCTGACATAACTCCCCTACCCCACTCCCCTACCCCATTCCACTACCCCAGTCCCATCGCCAATCCCCTACCTCACACCCCTCCCATACTCCCCTACCCACCTCTCCTACCCCACTCTCTTACCCCACTTCCCTTCCCTCCACCTCCTCACTGCACTCCAGTACCCAACTCCCCGACGCCACTGCCCTCCCCCACTCCCCACGACACTCCCCCACTGCCCTACCTTCCATTCCCCCAGTTACCACCCCCACTACCTTACCCCACTCCCCTCCCCAATCCCCTCCCCACCCCCGTCCCCACTTCCCTCCCCCACTCCCCCACCCCACTCACCTAACACACACCCTACCCCACTCCACTCCCCCCATTCCCCTCTCCCACTCCCCTTCCCTCCATCTCCTCACTGCACCCCTACCCAACTCCCGTCCCCACTCCCCTTCCCTCCACCTCCTTACAGCCCACCCCTACCACACTTCCCGACACCACACTGCACCCCCACCCCCTCCCCCACTCCCCTCCCCCAAACACCTCCCCCACACCCCTCCCCCACTCCCCTCCCCTACTCCCCTCCCCCACTCCCCTCCCCAACTCCCCTTCCCTCCACCTCCTTCCAGCGCTCCCCTACTCCACTACCCTACACCACTCTGATCCCCCACTAGCCTCACCACTCCCCTACCCTACTCCCCTCCAAAACTCCCATACCCTCTCCCCACCCCCACTCACCTACACCACTCCCCTAACCCACTCCCTGTCCCCCACTCTCCTCCCCCACTCCCCTCCCCAACTCCCCTCGCCCAGTCTCCTCCCACACTCCCCTCCCTCACTCCCCTCCAACTCCCCTACAACTCTAACCTCCCCCACTCCCCTCCGCACTCCCCTCCGCACTCCCCTCCCCACTCCCCTCCCCACTCCCCTCCCCCACTGCCCTCCTCACTCCCCTCCCCACTCCCCTCCCCCAGTCCCCTCCCCCACTCCCCTCCCCCAATCCCCTCCTCACTCACCTCCCACACACCCCTCCCCCACTCCCCTCCCCCATTCCCCTCTCCCACCCCCTTCCCTCCATCTCCTCACTGCCCCACTACCCAAATCCCCTCCCCACTCCCCTTCCCTCCACCTCCTTTCAGCCCACCCCCTACCACACTCCCCGACACAACTCTGCACCGCCACCCCCTCCTCCACTCCCCTACCCCACTACCCCACCACACTTCCCTCCCAAACTCCCCTACCAGACGCCCTCCCCCACTCCCCTCCCCCCACACCCATCCCCACAACCCCTTCCCCACTCCCCCACTCCACTCGCCCACTCCCCTCCCCCACTCCACCTCCCCCACACCCCTCGCCCACTACACTACCGCTATGGCCTACCCCACGCCCCTCCACAACTCCCCTCCCCAACTCCCCTTCCCTCCATCTCCTGACAGTCCTCCCCTACTCCACTCCCCGACACCACTCTGCTCCCCCACTAGCCCCACCACTCCTCTACCCCACTCCCCTCCAAAACTCCCATAACCTCTCCCCACCCCCACTCACCTACACCACTCCCATAACCCACTCCCTGTCCCTCAATCCATTCCCTGACTACCCAAACCCCACTCGCATCCCCCAC